>NC_048230.1:2274812-2442062 GCF_002007445.2 Ailuropoda melanoleuca
CTGCTCGGCGGCGGCCGGCTAGTGAGTGCCGGGGCCCGGCAGGCGGGGGGCGGGCCCAGCCCGCGTCACCCGGCAGCAACCAAGCAGTGTGAGTGTGCGGGCTGCGCGGGCGGGCGCGGAGCGAGCAAGGCGAGCGGCGCCGCACTCACTCGCGCTGGCACCGGCGCGCGCACACCCGCGGGCAGCGGGCGCCTTCCACTCGTGCACACTGGCAGGACCGCCGGGAAGCTGAGCAGGGAGCCGCAGGAGGCACACTCGCACGTTCCCGCCCGTGCCAGCCCTTGTTGGGTTCTGTTCGCTCTTACAGGACACACGCGGGGGTGCCAGATCTCTCCAGGCACGTAGCAGCGTGTGCAGACGCTTGGCAGGAGCGCCCGCTGGCTCACACTTGCAGGACACATACACAAACATGTAGCCATACAGAGTTTGTTGAGGTTGCTGCGGCGCAGTAAGCCCCCAATACACACCTGCCTAACAGGACACAGACACACCCCTGGAAGTGATCAGGGGACTCAGAGCACAGCCCTCCCCCACCCCACATCTAGCAGGCCACACGGCCACACTCCTAGGAGTGTGGGGACAGGTTGCTGACATACCCTTCGAACATGTCCATCCTTCGACGCTGTCCAAGGTCATTGTGGGCACAGTGTGTTCATACCCCCTCTCAGTCACATGCAAGCACACACTCTCTGTAACCCTGAGTCAGTCCCTCACTTGGTTAGTGAGTCGTTTGAGGAACCCTTACGCCCTCTCCCCACGGGGACAGGGTGGGTAAGAATCTTGACCACAACTTGTGGTCGGGAGAAGGGAGAGCTGATAGGCATGGACAGAAGACCCCTTCCCAGTGCGTGAGGGATGAGGCGGAAGTGAGGAGGCAGGGCGTGGCTTGCACTCGGGGCTCAGGCCTCCCACATGGTCAAAGATCTAAACAAATCTGGACAGCCCAGCCCCCGTGCTTTCCGGGAAGGGAACTCTGTTGGGAATGGCTGCTGCTTGTACAGGTGTGTCTCCGGAAAGCGCTGGGCCGGGACAGAATCCTGTTTACTCCCTGGTTTCTGGTGATGACGTAACAGAAATGCTTATCTTCTTGGCTGGGTCCCTTCTGTGAGCCTGAATGAGGGGCCCCAAGCCTGTGTCCTTCCCTCCATCATAACCCCTTGAAAGGGGTGGGGAGCAAAGAGAGAAGAGGCCCTTTCTCATCACTTCCAGCTGCTATGTTCTGACAGATCCTTTGAGATCTTTGAACCTCAGTTTTCTCATCTGTGAAATAGGGCTAATTCCAACCTACCAGCATAACGGTGAGGCCCCTGCTAGCACAGAACACGACAGATCAGAGGTGCTCAGTAGGGCTGGCTTTCTCTTCTCCCTTCCCAAGGGAGGCAAGACTCACTGGTGAGAAATGATGGAGAACTATATGCTGTTTTGTGGTCGGTTCTGCCCTGCCCTGGGTGGTGACAGTCGCTATACCTTATCAAGAACGTTCACAGCGCTCATTACGTTGATTCCTTACATTACGCCATGTTGTAGACAGGATAGACTGTTCTCATGTTCAGGCGAGGCACACTGACTTACCCACGGTGACTGCCGGCTTGTAGCAGAGCTGGGATGAGAAACCCAGGTGTCCTGATGCCCCCTCCTCTGCCTCTTCCTCCCCACCCCTACAAAGCTTGAGGAGAGTAGAGCTGGAAACACAGATAAATGTCCCCCAGAGCTTCTCCTGAGCCTCTGGGATGGAGACCACCCAAGTTAAGGAGGAAGAGGGGAAGAGGGAGGGGGCCAATAGCCTCAGGGGTTACGGGGGGTGGGGAATGAACCTGCCTAGGGGCTCCCTAAGGACAGTCTGGGATCCTGGTGGGAGGAAAATTCAGCCTTCCAGGAGTCAAAGGCCAAGAGAAGGACAGGAGAGCCTAGAAGCCTAACACAGTGGGTTTCTCATTTCTGGGAATGCTTAAGGGGATTAGTCCTTAAATAGGCACAGAGTGACTTGTGTGCCAGAGGCGGCTGCTTCACAAAGTGATTATGTAATGATACAGGTATTAGAACACAGACACTGAACCATCATTTCATAATTCCTTCACTTGAGGAGAAAGAGTGCTGTCATCTTTTTACATTGGGGAAACTGAGGCTTCAGGAAGTCAAGTGACTGGGAATGAGAATGGATA
The DNA here is from genome assembly GCF_002007445.2 of Ailuropoda melanoleuca. Classification (NCBI taxonomy): domain Eukaryota; kingdom Metazoa; phylum Chordata; class Mammalia; order Carnivora; family Ursidae; genus Ailuropoda; species Ailuropoda melanoleuca. Next base: position 2,276,975 of record NC_048230.1, read on the forward strand.
TCCTGACCCCTGACCCTGTGCCCTTTTGACATCAAAGGCATACCTCTGGGTGGCGCATGGGGGGCTCATTCGGTTAAACCTCTGCCTTTGGCTCCTGGTCATGAACCCCGTGTCTCTGCTCAGCGGGGAGCCTGCTTCTCTCTCTCCCTCTGTCCCTCCCCCTGCTGTGCTCTCTCTTTTTCTCACATAAATAAATAAGATCTTAAAAAAAAAAAAAGGGATACGTCTGTGCTCACTGGGGATGGGGGGATGGGGATAGAAGGGTGCTAACCTCTCCCTCTGGCCTCTTGACCTTCTGTGGGTCTGGGTTTTTGGAGGATCAACTCACAGCACTTGGCTCTGCAGGTGCTGGTTCTCAGAGGGTCTGGAAGAAGTGGGGAGGACCCAGCCTCCAAAACACTGAGTCAGGGAACCCTGGGATGCCCCTTGGAGAACGAGGTGGCATATGTGGGGCCAGCCTCCGGCAGGTGGTCAAGTGCAAAGCCACTCTGAGGTCTGAGTCCATCCAGCTCTGAGCCCCACTGAGATGGGGTAAGGTCCCCTGGAGGGGTAGAATTGGTGTTATCTGGGCAGGTGTCCGTTTTCTAGAAAGAGTATGGACTGGGGAGTCAGGCAAATTTGGATTCAAAAGCCAGAGTCTCCCAGCTCCTCACTGCGTCTAACTTTGGGCAAGTCGCTTCACTTAGGCCCCTCCGTCTCGCTGGTGGAAGGGGGAGGCCATGGACGATTTTGTGAGAGATGCTGATGAGGTTGGACATCAAGTGCCTGCATGCAATGGGCACTCGGCCAGTTGCAATTTCTCGCTCCTGCCTTCCTGTGCCTGCCTCAGTTTCTCCACCCATGAAGTGCAGTGGGCCGCCCTCTTCTCATCTGCTGCAAGGACCAGGTGAGGGTGCTGGGGGAAGTGCCGGGGGAAGTGAATGTCCTTGCCAAGGCTGGGGTGCTGGTTGGCATGAATGAGGATCTTTAAGCAGCTGGACACGTCCAGACCCCATCAGTCACATTGCCTTGCACGTCGTCAGCTGGATTGGCCCTTAACAAAGTTAAGTTGTTAACTCAGGAATGCTGCGCCTATGCTTCTTCCCCACCCGCTTCTCCCAACAGGTTTCGAGCACCCCCGCCCCAAAGGGCCCCCATCGAATGAGGTAGAAGTAGGGCCCAGGCGTCTATACCAGCAGGACGCTTGTTAATAACGCAGATTCCAAGTCCCTACCTCACACCCACTGACTCAGATATGTGGTGAAGACTCAGGATGCATCTTAACAAACACCCCTGAATTATTTTTATGCACAATTATTATTATGAGAATCGCTGGGTTAGAAGGTGGTAAGGTTTAATACAATGATTCTCAACCCATTTTGCTGCCTCCACATTGTTCAATGTGCAACACCCGGGAGGGGTTAGGTGTTGGAATTTCTAGAGTGCTTTGGCAAAGTCCCACGCACACCACTTTGGGCATTGTGACTCCTTTCCTGGCTGAAAATGACCAGTTAAAGCCTTTCCTTCCAGGAGGTGACACGCATCTTAGAGGAAATGACCCTGTACCTGGCTAGATGTCCTTGGTTGGCATCTCTGGCTGGGGTCCACGGGCCCTGGGAGGAAGGGCCCTCCCTGGCCCTGGCCTGACATGTACCCCCAATTTCCACTCTTCCCGGATTGCTGGAGGAGCTCTTGGCATGTTGTGCTGAAGGAACCTTCTCTATGTTCATAGGAAACTTTTAGCCAAAGGAGGGGCTGTTGGAGGAATTCTCAGCACCGCGGCCGGCTGATGGAGAGGCCTTCCGGGGGCTCTTGAGAGTCTGAACTTTTCCAAGTATTTATTGAGCCCCTCCCCTGTGACAGGCCCTGTGTTCTGTTCTACGGGGGTCCTGGTGATGAAGTCCCCTTTTTCTTTAGATTCCAGCGATGGAGGGGCGACCGCTGCCTCCTCCCTGGGCCGCACGGTGGCCTCAGGGCGGGAAGCCTGGTGGAGTGCGGGTAAGCGAGGCCCTGTGTTTGCAGGGAGCCTGGGGCTGCTGGGGGGCGCACTGCATGTGACCATTTATCATGCACATTCTTGTAAACACCTTACACTCAGCACAGGACATGTAGCATTAGGCCTACTGGTGGGAAGGTAACACTTACTGATGATGCTGTTTGTAGATGTCAAACGCTCCCGGGCCGCCGGGAAGGGCTAAGTGGCTTAGAGACGCTTGTCACCTTTCCCTTCTGGGACACCTGTCCAGAGGTGTGCGGAGCACGGATGTGTGAGCCCCTCACCTGCCCCCCCTAATTCCCATGTAAGGAAACAGGCCTGCGGAGTTGGAGGACCCGGCCCAAGATCACATGAGGCAAAGCCGGGACTCACACCCAGGGGTTGTCTCCCTCCCTGCAGGGTGGGGTCTGTGCGGCTGGATGGGAAAGAGACCCAGGTGAGAGGCTCACCAGCCAGGAGGGGCCGGCATCAGGCTGCCTCTGGTGGGAGATGGGATGCCAGCAAAGGATAAGGCTGAATCCTTCAGGAAAGCTCCAGAATCGACCTGCTAGAGGACAGGGGTGTAGCCTGAGGCTTGGGTGACAGCACAGATGAGACAAGGCCCCCGTCACCCTGCCTCCGGAGTCCCCGGGGCCGCTGGGGCCGGGGGTCTTGTCTGAGTGTCCCTAGGACTGGGGTGGCCAGGTCAGGATTAGGGGGGGTTAGAATGGGCAGGAGCTCTAACTGGCAATTTGGAAACCCAGGTGAACAGCCACGAATGTTCCCTCAAACAGCTTTATATGAATGATGCAATTCAGAAAGTATTCACAGTGCAAATGGTGGCTTCCAACTTTAACTCATTCTAACTTTTGTTTTTATTTTATTTTATTTTTTAAAAAGATTTTATTTATTTATTTGACAGAGAGAGACAGCCAGCGAGAGAGGGAACACAGGCAGGGGAACTGGGAGAGGAAGAAGGAGGCTCCCAGCGGAGGAGCCTGATGTGGGGCTCGATCCCAGGACCCCGGGATCACGCCCTGAACCGAAGGCAGACACTTAACGACTGAGCCACCCAGGCGCCCCTCATTCTAACTTGTAAAGTTCAGGTAACTCGTTCTACTTTTTAAAATTTATGAAATATTTCAGTCATACAAAAAAGGCCCAGAGGATAATCAAAAGACTGCTTGAACCCACTGCCCAGCTTACAAATAAAACATTACAGTCCCCTCAAAAAGCTAAACATACAATTAGCATAGTTAAAAAAAATACATATGCATTTGAAATGCCCGGTATTCCTCCTCCGTTCCATTGCTCTCCCCAGAGGATGTCACTGTCTCAAATTTGATAATCATTGCACCCGTGTCCATTTTTCTGTTCATTAAACACATACGCATCTGTAAACAATGTGGGTATTGTTTTGTGTGTTTTAAAATTTCCGTGAACATAGCACAACTTCTCTCTCCTTTTTCCTGCTGTTGGACATTCAGGCTGAATCCCATGCCTACTGCTATAAACCTGTTGGCATGGGTATGCCTGTCTCCTGGCCCACATGTGACAGTTCTTTTTCAGGTCCCTGGAGAGGGAATAGCTGGACAGAAGGACACAGGTAACTTTGGCTGGATGGGGTAGCGCTCGGATGCTCTCCAAAGTGGTTATGACCATTCCCATTCCCTCCAGCCGCGTGTGAGTTCTTTCTCCACGTCAGCCTCATGCATGGTGTTGCCACACTTGCCGTTTTGTTAGTCTGATTGCTGAGAAAGGACATCTCATTGCATTGAATTTTTCTCCTTGCTTACTCAGTGTGGTTAAACCTTTGCTGCGAAGGGTGGGCGTGTGCTGCCAATAGATAAATGTAGAAAATTGAAAATTGAAGGGTTTCTATCAGTAAGGGGGTAGGTCAAATACAGAAGGAGTCACCTGTGTGGTGGAATAGTGTGCAGCCATCAGAAAGGACAAGACAGCTTGTGTGCAGCGATATGGAAGATCTATTGATATTCTGAGGCACTAAAAACCTTTTCATGTCAGAAGTATGGTTAAATAAAAAAAGAGGCATGAACAGGTTATAAATAAAAGGATACATACATACAAGTATGTTTTCACATGGGCATAAGATACCTCTGAAAGTGCAAAGAAATAGAATAGTTTATCTGGGGGCCTCCTGGGTGGCCCAGCTGGTTGAGCGTGGGACTCTTGGTTTCAGCCCACATCATGATCTCAGGGTCGTGAGCTCGAGCCCTGTGTCGGGCTCCACGCTCACGATGAAGTCTGCTTGTCCCTCTACCTCTGCTCCTCCCTGTGCTTATGTTCTCTCTCTCTCTTTAAGGTAAATAAATAAATAGTTTATTTATTTATTTATTTGACAGAGAGAGACACAGCCAGCGAGAGAGGGAGCACAAGCAGGGGGAGTGGGAGAGGAAGAAGCAGGCTCCCAGAGGAGGAGCCTGATGCAGGGCTCAATCCCAGGATCCTGGGATCACGCCCTGAGCCTAAGGCAGATGCTTAACTGACTGAGCCACCCAGGCGCCCCTAAATAAACTCTTTAAAAAAATGGTTCATCTGGGAAGGGGTCGGGGGAGGGAGACTTTTCTGCTCTGTGTATTTTCACTACATACATGTATTACCAATTAAAACAAAATCAGCCTGGAATAGGTGAATTGAGAGAGACTGAAAGTAGAAGTTACCAGAGGTTTGGGGGGTTATTATTTAATGACTATGGAGTTTCTCTTTGGGAAGATGAAAAAGTTCTGGAAATAGATAGTGCTGATGCTTGTACAACATTGTGAATGTACTTAACCCACTGATCGTGCATTTAAAAACGGTGAACACGGCAGGTTTTATGTTATTATATTGTACCACAATTAAAACGTAGGAAAGAATAAGCCCACAATGTAAAGAAGTTTTTAATTGCACCATTAAAAAATAATAATGCTAAGAGAGTAGGTCTTTTTTTTTTTTTAAGTAGATGCCAACGTGGGACTTGAACCCACAACCCTGAGGTCAAGAGCTGAGCTGACATCAAGAGTCAGATGCTTAACTGACTGAGCCACCTGCTGCCCCGAGAGCAGATCTTAGAAGTTCTCTCATGAGGGGCGCCTGGGTGGCACAGCGGTTAAGCGTCTGCCTTCGGCTCAGGGCGTGATCCCGGCGTTATGGGATCGAGCCCCACATCAAGCTCTTCCGCTATGAGCCTGCTTCTTCCTCTCCCACTCCCCCTGCTTGTGTTCCCTCTCTCGCTGGCTGTCTCTATCTCTGTCGAATAAATAAATAAAATCTTAAAAAAAAAAAGGAGTTCTCTCATGAGAAGAGAGCGATAACTGTGTGTGACGATGGTGTTACCTAGACTTACCGTGTTGGTCGCCCATCAGTATGAGTTGACACCAAATCATGATGTTGCCACCTACACGAATACAGGTCAGTCGTACCTCAATAAAAAAATTACAGTGATTTAAAAAGTCACTGTCTGTGTTTCCAGCCCCCCAGGCAAGTCCTAATCCTGGCTCCGTGGCTGGGATCATGGGAGCCAGGAGCCAGCCCCTGGACCCACCGAGGCAGGACTCTCCACGGGAGGACGCTCGGACTTCCTGGGTCCTCCAGGGGGCAGAGGGGGCAGCTCCCCAGGCCTCGCCTTCCATTGCCCTGGGGGCACCTCTGAGTTTCCCCAGCTGCCCGCTTCCTCGCACTGCTGGTCCCTCTTGGCCCTGTCCCTCTGTCTCAGACAGCCCTGCTTCTCTGTAAGCAAGACTTCTGATGACCTGGGCCTCCCCCACCATTTCGCCACCCTCCTCCATCCCTTGGCAGCGGCGTCCCCCCAAATCCCTCTGGGGCTCCTACCACCATGCTGGACCCCGGCCCCCCATCGACGTGCACGATCCTCCCAGTCACGCAGGGGGCTGCTGATGCCTCTGCAGGCCAACACAAAGACCTGGTCCTGGACCCCTGGAGTGCCAGCCACCCTCCCCCACGGCCACACCCTGGCCCTGTCATGCCCTGTGGCCACACTAGGTCCTAAACCACATCCGCAGCACAGACAGGGCGCGGGGGTCAGACCCAGATGTGGGGGTGCCTTGCTCCCAGGGCAGAGTAGCTTCCTTCATGGTCCCCTGCTGCTTCTGAGCACTCTGTCTCCGAGAGGCCATCCCCACCTGCCCCAGCCCTCAGGGGCCCCGGGTCTGAAGAACAGTTTGGAAACCATGGGCCCCCCGTGAAAGCCCAAAGCAGAGCCAAGCAGGCCCCTAAACTGGCATTCCCTAAGGGCTTAGGGGCCGGCCTCTCAACTGTCCCATCCTTTACTTTCTATTTTTCTTTACAAATCAACTTGCTTCAAAACTGCTTTAAATATTCCGCTTAGCTTTGTCTTAACAAGAGAATCTGACGGAAATCGGCGTGCTGGTTATATTTCTCTGCTGCGCATTGATAGAAACATATAATTATCTCAATAAAATAGTTTTCATTCAGTACATGAGATTGAGTCAATTGCCCAAGGCCTCAACTAGAAAGAGCCAGAAACAACATTTGAGCCCAGGCGGTTTGGCTCCAGAATCTATGCCCTTGACCATCGCCAGCCCAGGCCCCATGTGTTCAGCCCTGTCACCCCTGCTGTGACGGTGACTGTTCCCCCAACTCCCATTGACAATCCAAGTTGGCCACACATATTTAAACTGAAGATAACAGAGCACAGATCTTTGCAGGTGTGTGTGGGGGGGTGTTGCCTGGCTGAGCTTTGCTTAACATCCTCTATGGTATTTGCCAGCTCTGGGTCCATCCTCCCCATTCATGGGTCAAGTGCCCTGGGGCCCACACTCCCTGGGGCTCGCCCCCAGCCCTCCTCAGAGAGCCCAGGGTCTGGGTGGGGGAGTGGAGTTAGCAGTGGCAGCTCTGCCCCCCCTGCCCTGCCTTCTGGGTCCCTGAAACCCAAGGCTGAGAAAGAGCCCAGCAAAGGCGGAGGAGGAGGGGGCCGGGGTCCTTGCAGGGGACACGGGTGGGAGAGTGTGGCTGTTTGCAGAACTGTTTGTGGTTGAGCTGGCTGCAGCTTCGGGGGTCAGGGGGGTCCACAGGGGTGGGGGGTGAAGGCCTGGTGCCCTGCTGAGTGTCACACCGCCCCTGGATGCTGCTGACCCGTGGGTTCTGCTTGCCTTCTGGGCGAGTGTGTGGAGCCCTTGGCGGCCTCTGTATCTGGAGTCAGAGAGTCGGGGACAGCGAAGGGTTCCTCCAGCGCCTCCGGCACCTCTCGTGCTGCACGGGCTGGCGCCCAAACACCTCCACGGGTGTGGCCCCGCGCCTCGGCCGGCTGCCGGCCAGCTCGTTCCTGCGCTGCCCTCCGCGCCCTGCGCAGGGGTTCTTCCCACAATACCCCCTTGTGGCCATGTCTGTGACACGCTACGGGGCTTGTCACACAGCTGGGGATTTTAGTTTGAGAGTCTGTCTCCCCACAGTGTCAAATTTCTTGAGGACTGGGGGAGACTGCTCCATCTTTGTGGCCCTCGAGGTGTGGGGTCTTACTCAAGGTGACTTTGAACCCCCTGGGAGATTCTCAGGACTCACCCCCAGGGTGAGTTCACCCCCTGAACATAAGCATGGGCTTGCCTCAGAGCATTTTTACCAGCCAGCTCCTTTTCTTTCTTTCTTTTTCTTTCTTTCTTTTCTTTCTTTCTTTCTTTCTTTCTTTCTTTCTTTCTTTCTTTCTTTCTTTCTTTTTTCTCTCTTTCTTTCTTTCTTTCCTTTCTTTCTTTCTTCTTCTTTCTTTCTTTTTTTTTAAATTTTATTTATTTATTTGAGAGAGAGAGCGCGGGCACGTGTGCACGCCTCGGGCAGGGGGAGGGGCAGAAGGACAAGCGGATTCCACGCTGAGTGGTCACCCCACATGGGACTCCGTCCCAGGACCCAGAGATCATGACCTGAGCCAAAGTCAGTCGCTTAACCGACTGAGCCACCCAGGGGTCCCTAGCCAGCTCCTTTTCCAAAATATTCTTGCACCAAATCACTCCATGGGTGGCACATTGTCACCGTTTGGATGTCCGCTCAAGCCGGGCTCCCAGAGAGGCCTGACAACCCCACCATGCACTCTGTTCAGGTTCTGTTTGTTGTTTCTCGTCAGGGAGCTCCCTGGGGGTAGGGATCCAGTCCGTGAGCCTGGCCTGGCTGGTGGAGCTCAGTTCACAGTGGTCGAAGCCGGGGGGATCTGAGCACCGAGGCAGCCCAGGCCAAGCAGGCCCCGCTCCGGCTGTGGGTGAGAACGCGGGGTTACAGGCAGGGCAGCGGGGTGAAAGCAGGCAGGGAAGGCCAGCAGAGGCCCTGCCGGTGCTCCCACTCCGGGCGGGTGGCCTTGCAGACAGAAGCATTTAGAGGGAGGAGAGAGGGAAAGCACAGGTCATCCATCAGCCGGGAGACGTGGAGAGCCTGGTAAATCAGGGATGCTGTCTGAGGCCCCTTGGCCAACTGTCTGCCAGCGCTCAGGGTGTCTGGGAGCTGGGGGCGGGGTGGGGGGGAGGCAGGCCGAGGGGCCGCTGCAGCCCAGCTGTCACCATGGGGACTGAGGGCAGCCAAGGCAGCCCCAGAGCCACCTTGGTTGTGGAGGGAGGACCAAGGCAACGCTCCAGGCCCTGCCCCCCCATCGCTTCAGTCTGTGGTCCCAGAGGCGGTTCATTACCCTCTACAACCCTCACCCCAGCCCGCAGGGCAGGCCACTATCTTGTGTGACTATTTTGAATTTCAATACGTAAAAGTATAGAGATTAACATAAAAAACCCAAAAACATCCTCAACAAAAAGCACATTTTCATCTTTTTTTTTTTTGGAGAGGGTTTTTAACTTAAAAAAACTGAGCTATAACCTTGAAAATTGCCTAAAGCGATGCATAATCGCATTTCAGCCCAGAATTCACCAAATAGGAAGTGACCTCCACCCGGAGCCTCCAGGGCGGGTCCTTCGCGAGCACGCTTACCCTGCCCCTTTGGGCCGCGGTTTCTGTGACCCCCGGGCCTGGATTTCCCGCTCCTTTAAAAATATCAATACGCTAAAATATCGCAGATAAAACTTTCCCCTCTTGAGTCCAGTGCCCAGCCCGGGGGCGAGCACAGTCACGCCGCGGATGTGCACCCCCCCCCCACCGCCGCCTTTGCTATTTCTACTACGCCTATTTGTATTACAGAAGTATTGTTTTATGCAGTTTAAAACTTTTCATAAATGGCACCAATACTGTATGTATTATTCTGCAACTCGGCTCTGAATGCTTTATTTTAAAAAGCCAGCTTTAGCGGCGCCTGGGTGGCACAGCGGTTAAGCATCTGCCTTCGGCTCAGGGCGTGATCCCGGCATTCTGGGATCGAGCCCCACATCAGGCTCCTCCGCTATGAGCCTGCTTCTTCCTCTCCCACTCCCTGCTTGTGTTCCCTCTCTCGCTGGCTGTCTCTATCTCTGTCAAATAAATAAATAAAATCTTAAAAAAAATAAAAATAAAAACCCAGCTTTACTGGGGTATAATTTACACCCTTTAAACTTACCTGTTTTAAGTGTACGACGTAGTGATTTTTAGTGGGTTCGCGGGGTGGCGAAACCTCAGCACAATCCAGTTTTAGAACAGTTCCATCCCTCCTGAAGTCTCAATGCTTTTTGTTTTTTCTTTCTCTGTAAATGCTTTTCTTTTCTCTAAATGCTTCTTGATACACATTTTAATAGCTGCCGTCATAAAGCTCCCACTGTGTGCCAAGCACTGGTCTGAGAGCGATCCATACATCCATCACTCACGCAGCCCTCACGGCCCCTGCAAGAGACAGTGGCGCAGGGCACAGACCGGGGGAGAAACGGCCCACGCTCACCCTGCCAGACACCTACAGACGGGCTGTAACCCAGAGCCTGCAACACCCCAGTCCCGCCGGCGGCGGGGCTGCCCTGAATGCGTGCGCTCGCCTGCGGGACGGCCTGGCAGGCAAACGCTTTAATCCCACAGATGGGACCCTGAGCCTTGGGGTGGGAACTGGCAGAGCTGGGGTTCAATGCTGGTCCGTATGACTCCCAGGTCCCCTGGCCCTCTTGTCCCCTCTGCAGCTTGTCTTTTTTTATTACTGGAAAGGGAGGAAGGGGAGAATGGGTGGAAAGGGAGAGAGAGAGAGAGAGAGCTCAGAACCAACTTTTAAATTTTATTGTGCTCATGCATATACCACAGACATGCGTATATACCTGCATCTGTGAGTGCACACCCGCACTTGTACACGTGACCCCACGTGCAGGCATGCATGTGCACACATCTGCTCACCCCCATGCTCACACGCACACGTGGCCACACGTGCGCAGTGTATATACACTCAACTGACCAGAGTCAGTGTTCAGAGGTGCTCTGGTGCTCAGAGGGCAGAGACCGTCAGAGTGTGTGTGTGTGTGTGTGTGTGTGTGGCAGAAGTGGGGGTTTCAGCCCCACCTCTGTACTCACAGCCCCCTCTCCTGCCCCCGTGCCTGCTGAGGGCCTTTGTTAAATAAAGTTTCAGCATCTGGGGAAACGGAGCTGGGTATGATCTCTGGAGACTTCTCTGAGCCCCTGGAGCCATAGGGCCAGCCCAGCCTTGTGTCGCCAGGGGTCCAATCCACCGTGTATGTGCTCCCTGGCCTGGATGCTTCCTGTCCCCAAAGATTATTCCATCCCCGTGATGAGGGAACGGAAGGCAAGCTGAAGACAAGCAGAAGCTGACACCCTGCAACGCCCCCTCCCCCATGGGATGTATGTGACATTCCTCAGGCACTCCTGGCTGCCCTAAAGGACAAAGAAACAGTCCTTACTACCTACAGCCCATTGACGAGTCCTTGAAACAGGCACGGTGACATTCCTCTAGGAATTCAGCTGCCTCGATGTTAATACTTTGCTGGGGGCCAAAGGCAGTCCTAGCCTGACCCCCTCCCCTCCACCAAGATCCTGTAAGTCTACTTTAACATATAAAAATTCCTTTGGAAACTTCCTTTATCTCTAACCCCCCAAGATACATGTTGGCCATCATCCCCCAAGCATATGGCCCACCGATACACATCTGAAGGGTCTCACAACTACGCTATCCCTAACCCCCTCCCAACTTGAGGGTATATAATGGGCCATTCCTCACAACCCCGGAGCAGCAGCTCTTTCTGCCCACGGGTCCTGTCCCTGTGCTTTAATAAAGCACCATTTTGCACCAAAGACGCCTCAAGAATTCTTTCTTGGTCGTCAGCTCCGGACTCTACCCCACTGAACCTCACTTATGTTCCCCAACCTCATCACCTGGACTCATTTGAACATACACAGGTCCGCAGGGAACTGTGGGAGCCCCATTAAAAAAGCACCAGCAAACACGGAATGAGCAAGCACTGGGTACCAGATACGTGGCCTCGTCTCGGGCCCACGAGGTGTGCATGGTCACGGATGCCATTTTAGATGGGAAACTGAGGCACACCGGTCTTCTGCAGGATCCTACAACTAACAAGAGCCGAGCTCCAGTTGCAAAGCCAGGCCGTGTCTCTGTTCCAGCTGGCCCGGGAATACCCAGCCCCCTCCCATGCAACAGCACGGGGGCTGCCCCGGACCTGGACACAGGAGTTCTGGCATCCAGCTCCCAAGTCTTGATCCTGCTTGGGGGTTTGCAAAAGCTGGTCAGCTGATGGGCTTGTGATGAAGGTTTTCCCCAGCCATGCAAAAGAGGAAAAGCAGAGGACCACATAGTCTGTTGTTTTTTCCAAAGTTAAATCCACTTAATTTGAAAAAGATGGCCTTTTTCTTGATTCCTTTCCCTTTTTTTTCTGAAATAAGAGTGATCTTACATGGTGGCTATGATTTTATATTCTTACTCGGCAAAATTAAAATGTGGGCAACTGCATGCCAATCCCCAGATCTGGGGAAATTTTTCTGGCTTGTGGCCCCCCCTAAAGTTTGGGCCTCTTTGGGGTGACCTCCATTTGGCATACCTCAGCCTGAAATTGGGACTTCTTCTGTATCTGACCTCCCCGGTTTCATATCTGTATTTGCCAAAACAACCTAGTTGAGGAAAGGCTGTCCAGGATGCTTGCAATTTTTATGTTACCATCTCAGACTCTGGATTGAGTTAACAACAAAATGGACGGAAACTCTTTCTCTCCTTCAGCAGTCAGACTTCAAGGCAACCTCAACCCCGGGAACTCAGCCAGTTCTGGGGAAGGGAAGAAATCAAAGGCCTCTGAACAGTAAAAAAAAAAAAAAAAAAAAAAAAAAAGTCTTTAGAACAGAGCTCAGTTCGGAGCCCAAGCTCTGGGCTTGCTGCAAATTAAGAACAATGATCTCGTAAAGTTTGTTTATCTCGCTTGTGCCAGCGCTGGGGGCAGGGGGCAGCAGGGCCCAAGCACGGCTGGGAGGACTGTGGGGGGCTGGCCGGCTAACAAGAGCAGGTGCCCCAACAGCCCAGGGTCATTTAGTGTGGGGGCAGAGGGGTCTCCTTTCCACAGCACCCCAAGTAGTCAAGCAAAATTGACAACACACTGAAATGTTGATCTGGAGAAAAAGGTTTCTCCTGATACGTCCCAGGAAGATTTCCATCACACTGGCTAAAAAGCGATCATAAAACCACAGCAAGACCAAACCGACAAGGGAAAGGATGAACTTTGGTTATCTGGAAGCTTCCGAGAGAGCAGAGAGCACCACAGGGTGAGTGCCTCAGCTGGTGGGAGGCGGGGTCGGTCTGGGCACCCCTCCCCCACCCTGTGAATTAGCAGTGTTGGGCACGGGCACAGCTTCTGTCTGGGAGCTGGCCCTTGGGCGGGCTTGGTACTCCAGGATCATGGATTCAGTTGTGCTTTCTGTCCTCCCCTGCTGGAGCTTGCCCCCACAGCCTGGTAGCTACTCTGTGCCCCCTCTGATCCTGGGGAGTGGGCATAGCCAGAAAGTCAGGGCGTTTACTGCCGTTCCCATGACCGAGGCAACGTTTGAAGCATGTGCCACACACCATTTCATGTAATCCTCACTGCTATCTCCAGGAGACTGAGCTCAGAGGGGTTAAGTTATCTGCCTAGGATCACACAGCCAGCTTGTGCCAGAGCTGAGAAGAGAACACAGCGTTGCCTATCTCCAGGGCCTGGGCTTTCTGCCCTTGACTTCCCAGCCTCTTCAGCCAGCTGGTGGCAGGTTCCACTGCTTGGGGCTTCCAGGAGGACATGCCTGCTCAGGGCAGCCGAGTGCCAGGCCTGGGATTGACCTCACATTCTCTCCCACTCCTGGGGATGTACTGACAGCAGAAAGGAGAACGCTTTCATTTCTCTTTCCCCAGATACCAGCTCTGACACCTCCAATTTCTACTGTGATCACGGTGTTTTCTGAGTCAAGCAGGGTATAAGGAAAATCACTCTCTCCCTGGAATAATTTATCATCCTGTTATTTCCATTAGCTGACTCTGTTTGAGCCTATTCCGTGCTGAGCTGTTTGAATTCCCAGCTCGGAAATCCCTGGGCTGGGCGGGGCATGCTGCTTTGCACAGTGGATGAAGGAGGTGCTGCCGTCAGGGGGGGACAGCACGTGGCATACAGCGGGGACGGGGCTGCGATACAAACCAGGGCAGGAAGCAGGGGGCAGAGGGGTGCGTGTGGTGGAGTTCCACAGGGCCTGGCGGCTGATGGCTGCGGGTGGCAGAGGCCTTCTGGGATCCACAGCTGGGGGGCCCAAGGAAGGCAGAGCCACTGGCAGGAATGGGGATGGTTCCAGAAAATGAGACCGTGGCCCTGGTCCTGGGCGCGGAGTGAGGCTGCTTGAGGCTGCGGATTGCAGTGTTCCCAAGCTGAGCATTGCCAGGAGACCGTGGAGGCGCCACGGCCGCTGGGGTCTCGGGGGCAAGCCCGTGCTCTGCCCCCTGCTGGCTGTGTTAGCGTCTGTACATTACTCACCCTCTCCCAGCCTCGTTCTTTCATCTGCGGACTGGGAGCAATAATGCCTTCTTCCCAGGGTCGTGAGGACCAAGGGAGGGGCCGTGTGTGAAGAGTCTGGGTTCGCTGCCAGCTGCGGTACGTGTGACCCACATGCCAGCTGTTTCTTCTCAGTTGGCCCAGGGACTTTGCTGGTTTAGGCGCTTTCATCCTGCATCCTGGGAAACCCCTGAGTTGTGGGGAGACTGGCATGCCCGGTCACGCTAGCTGTGGTCTCCACGCTCCTCAGGTCCAGGACAGGAGGCCTCAGAGCCCTGGGGAAGGCCAAAGCCTTTGCTGAGGTTCCTGCACAATCCTGAGCAGTCAGCTCACTCTGGCTCTGGGGTCTTGCTTTGGCTGAGTTAACTCCCTGTGGGGGGGCGGACTTAAGTTTCCATATTCAAGCTTTTGAACCACAGAGATTCAGATGTGAAATTCAGGCCCTTCTTCAGGAAATTCATATGTATAAGCATCTGGGCATGCAGGTGACCCTGGGGACAGTCAGGGTAGGGTGAGGAGTGGCTTCTCTCTCGGTGGTGCCAACGGCACCCAACCCAACGGGACGTGGCACCCTAGTGCTTCTGCCACCCCTGGGGGGCATGTGGCCACGTGGGGGGCGGCGGGGGCTGCAGTCAGGGATCCCTATCTCTCTGGTTTCAGTCTCTGACCTCTCTCCCTTCTCTGAAGACCTGTTCACTTCTGATCTCTTTTGTGTGGCCTTGGTCCCCTGGTGAAGTGTATTCTCACGATCATCTGTGATCAGCCTTTAAAAGTTTTTTTTTTTTTAAGATTTATTTATTTGACAGAGAGAGACACAGCGAGAGAGGGAACACAAGCAGGGGGAGTGGGAGAGGGAGAGCAGGCTTCTGATGTGGGGCTCGATCCCAGGACCCTGGGATCACGCCCTGAGCCAAAGGCAGACACCTAACGACTGAGCCACCCAGGCGCCCCACTGAGCTATCCAGGCGCCCCTGAAAGTATTTTTCTAAACAAAGACAGTTCCTCCCCAGGAGGACTTGCGGAGCCAACCGCCCAGATATTAGCAGCTGTGCTTCCCAGGGATCGGTGCTGAGTCATCTGTTTAGACTTGGAAAGCCCTAAGCATCGGGAAAGGCCACGTCTGGGATCTGTTCCGTCCCTCCCTCCCTGTCTGCCCACTCATCCACCTGCCCGGCTAGCCATCTAGCAATCCGGCAGTAACTCTTGACAGCTAACCAAAGATGAATACGACACGGCCTCTGCCTTGAAGGAGCTGGTGGGCTGGACGGACGCGAGGGAACCCAGCCCTGCCCCCCACCCCATCTGGAAGCAGAGCCCGGGCCGGGTCCAGAGCATGGGGGCAGGGGGCCGTGGCAGGATGTCCATACCCAGCCTTCTGTTCCCCTTCCCCCAGGAATGGTGAATGAGCCGGACAGAGGTGGAGAGCGGCAGTCAGAGGGGGGGTGGGGGAGAGGCTCAGCAGGTACAGTCAGACTAAAATGTCCCCAAAGAGTGTCTGCGGAGAGGCAGGGGGTGAGCACGCCGAATTATTTCTCCAGTAATCGGCACCGAGGAAGCTGCAGACATCCTGGGGTCCGCTCAGAGCTCACCTGTCTGGCTGAAGACTAGGGGGCAGCTTGTCCCGGTCTCCCGGGGCTCTTCCAGCTGCCACCCACATCTCCTCTCCCATCCTACCTGCCCACCCTCTCCCCTCCCCATCTCCGGGGACCACGCTGTCCTTGACCTTCTGCACAGGCAGCCCGGGGGGTGGGGCTGGGTGCGTGCAGGTCAGAGCCCTGGCTGTCTGCGGAGCCTTGCACCAGCTGCTGGGGAAGGGCCAGGGACGAGGAGACTGAGCATCAAGGCCCTTCTCTGCAGGGAACAGCCCTGCCAGGGCCTCTGCCTATGTCTGTCTGGTAGCCACCTGGGCAAGGCCAGCGCTGGGTTTTCCTTTGGTCTCACCCGTCTCCTGTGCAGAAAAGCCTTTGCTGGCACTTTGGATGAGCAATTTGAACCAACCAGTCACGCAGTTTGTAAATTGTCGCATCTTTCTGTGTCTGTGTATGTGTGTATGTGTGCACGTGTGTGTGTATTTGGTGTTTGTCTCCCCTGGCAAGGGGTTCTGGCTGGTACCTGGGGCACCTCTCCCACAGGTGGGCCCTCCACCTGGTAGCCTCATGCTGGAGGCTTCTCCTCCCGCCCGAGGGGCGGAGTGCTTGGGTGGGCAGCACCCCCGCGGTGGGGGGTCCAGACAGGTCACTTTCTAGTCATTTCTGCCTCCCTCCTGCTGTGAACGAAGCAGAGAGAATAGGTCAAAGGGAAGCCCCTACGTTGGCAGTAGGTGTGGGCATGGGTCCCAACGTGCCGCCTGGGACTTCCTGTGCCCCCACCCCCACCCCAGGGGGCTCTAGGGGACACAATTAGAAAACTCTCTATTTAGTTCTGTTTCCCCGTCTCACAGACAGCGAGTGAAAAGGCAGAGAGCCGGCCGCAGGGCCAGGATGAGGACCTCTGTCCCATTCTGTCAGGGGCTCTGGCCTCCAGCCCAGGTGGAGAGCTGAGGGACTCCCTTCAGCAGGCCTTGACGGAGGGTCTGGCCACACTCACAGAGTGCGTGCCCAGGAAGGACACTCAGGCCAGTCAGGACCAGCTACAGGATTTGCAGGGCCCACTGCAGAGTGAGAATATGGGCCCTTGTTCAAAATTATTCAGAATTTCAAGACAGTGACAACAGAGCATTGAACTGAGTGTGGGGCCCTGTGTGACCTCACGGGCCATGTGTGGGCCAAGCCATTTGGGAATGGCTGGGGCCCCTGGGTGCCTGCCGTTCCCCGGGCCAGGAGCCCCAGGGGCAAAGACGCCAGAGCGAAGCCTGTGTTTCAGAAGGAAGGGCGGCCCCCAGCACCGTGGGCAGCGGGCTGCAGCTGTGGTCAGTGCACAGACTGGCGATTCCTTCGCCCCATCGACGCCCCACAATCCCACGTCTGGGCGTCTGCCCTGGGAGTTAAGGCAGGGTCTTGAACAGATACTCGGACCTCCGCGTTCCTAGCGGCGTTATTCACAATAGCCCAAAGCTGGAAATCATGTCCATGAACAGATAATTGGGTAAACCCTGTGATCTATCTCTACGATAGGAGGGCTGTATAACTGGGATTCGTTTCTCGGCCATAAAATGGAAGGAAATTCTGAACCAGGCTACACCGTGGACGGACCTCAAAAACATTACACGAAGTAAGATAAGCCAGATACAAGAGAACAAATACCGTCTGATTCCACGTATATGAGGTACCTAGGAACAGCGTTCGTAAGAGACAAGAACGCTGGCTACCCGGGGCTGGGGAGGGAGGACGGGGAGTTTGGTTCGTGGGTGTGGAGTTCGGTCTGGAGTGATGGCACGGTTCGGGAGATGGACGGTGGTGATGGCTACAGGACTATGTAAAGGTGGTTAATGTCACTGAACTGCACACTCAAAAATTGCTAAAATGAGGGGCGCCTGGGTGGCACAGCAGTTGAGCACCTGCCTTCGGCTCAGGGCGTGATCCTGGCGTTATGGGATCGAGCCCCACATCAGGCTCCTCTGCTATGAGCCTGCTTCTTCCTTTCCCACTCCCCCTGCTTGTGTTCCCTCTCTCGCTGGCTGTCTCTATCTCTGTAGAATAAATAAATAAAATCTTTTAAAAAAATTGCTAAAATGAGCTTTTGTGTACTGTGCAATGATAAGAAAAAATAAAGAAAAAGAGGAAAGAAAAGCAGGTGGTGGGGCTCCTGGGTAGCTCAGTCGGTTAAGGTTCTGCCTTCAGCTCAGGTCATGATCTCAGGGTCCTGGGATCGAGCCCCACATCGGGCTCCCTGCTCAGTGGGAAGTCCGCTTCTCCCTCTCCCTCTGCCCTTCCCCCTGCTCATCCTCTCTCTCTCTCTTGCACACATGCTGTCTCTCTTTCAAATAAATAAAATCTTAAAAAAAAAAAAAGAAAGGCAGGTGGCATGGGAAGACAAGATGGTTGTAGGCGGGTGAGTTGTGTTGGGGGCTGGGGAATGGCAGCTCGCCCTCCTGGAGTTCAGGGGCCAAGTTCAGGTACAGCTCCAATAGCCCTCGGAGGAGCTGCAGGGCAGTCCAGACAGGTCCTCATGCCAAAGACCCTGAGAAGCTACTTGATGGATGGAAGCTCTTGGAAACCCTCTAAGCCAAATCCACCCCTGCAACTGCCTATACTCTGTGGCCTGAAAAGCCACTTCACTGAACCCACCCTGGGTGTCCCGATGAGGGAAGGTTCACGAGAACACCTGGTGTCCTCAGCCACACAGGGCTATGGGCACAAGACAGTGTCCAACGTGGGGGCAAAATCTCCGGGCAGTGCCTGAGCCTTATTCTCGCTTATTAGATTAGCAGTGGGAAAATGTCCCAGTGGGACAAGGGGCTGACTTTGCCCTGTTCATCTAGAAGTTTGGATCCGTGCGGCTGACGTAGCCCAGCTGCCCTTCTACCTGTGCTTGGCTCCCCCTGCCCTCGGAATCCTGATTCACCGGCGAACCCCACCCTGCCCTGAACATGGTATTTGGCATCCAGCTGCCCTGCATTCCAATATGGGCTCTTTTGACCCCTCTGGGTCTCAGTCTCCTCTTCTGTAAAATGGGAACAATAGAAATATCTGCCTCATAGGTGAGTGAAGGTCCCTAAAGCTGATAGCAGGTGACTGATTCACCAGATGGTGGCATGATTTTTTTTTTTTTAAGATTTCATTTATTTATTTTAGAGAGAGCACACAAGTCGGGAGGGCGGGGAGAGGCAGAGGGAGAGACAGAAAGCAGACTCCCTGCTGAGTACGGGGCCTGACTCGGTTCGATCCCAGGACTCGGGGTCATGACCTGAGCTGAAGGCAGATGCTTAACCGACTGAACCACCCAGGCACCTGCCCTCATGTTCTCACGTCATCTGAACATCTTCGGAGGCAAGCGCCACATCTGAGTTCTACGGGAGTCATAACTAATAGCAGTGGTAGGAGTTCTACACGTGCTTTCAGGTTTTGAATTTCCACAGTAGTCCTGTGAAGGAAGTACTATCCCATTTTATAGTTGAGGAAACTGAGGCACAGAGATGTACCCATAATTTCAGGCACTAAGTGGTGGAGCTGGGGTTTGACATGAGGTGTCCAAACTTTATGAGCTCTCCACCTGCTATCTCTTTTAGGGACTACTTGGGTTATCTAGTATTCGGGACCAATCAGGTCATGTCTGTACTCCCTGATTTTTGCAGATGACACAACATTCTCCACCCCTGCCATGAAAGGCTCAGCTCCAAAACTTAATTTGTAAGTCTGTCTGCTTGAGACTCAGAAAGCATTTTTGTAAAAAAAGGATTTCTTGGTTCCCAGGCCAGCCCACAAAAACCCTTGACTCCCGGCAGCTTCCAGACCCCTTGGGGGGACATCCATATTCCATCTGCAGCCTAAACTCAAGGATTAACTCAAGAGGAAACTGCTTCAGAGCGTCATCCACCCTGCCCTCCCTGGGACTGGGTCTGGCCCTGGCATGGGGGTCTGGCAGGGGCTGAGTCTGCAGGCCTGTGCTGCAGCAGGTCTGAGAGGTTTAAGGGGGATTCCTTAAATTTTTTTTTTAAGATTTTATTTGACAGAGAGAGAGGGAGCACAAATGGGGGAGTGGGAGAGGAGAAGCAGGGAGCCCAATGCGGGGCTTGATCCCAGGACCCTGGAGTCATGACCTGAGCCGAAGGCAGACGCTTACCCGACTGAGCCACCCAGGCGCCCTCAAGGGGGATTCCTTCTACTGCAGAGGTAGCTTACATCCGGGAAGCAACAGCCCTTACAGACGGTATCTGGGTATAGATACCTCCCAGTTTGTATTTTCTCCACGGAGCAGTTCCTCACCTCTCCCTCGCCTGCTATGGCCTCAGGATTCTCACTCCTACTCTGTGGGTTTATCCTGAGTGTGATACATTTTTTTTTTCCTTTAAAAAGAGCTCAGTGTTAGAATTGTGATATAGTATATAGTTGAAATAAGGGCAACCATTCTCCAAAGTTTATAATATAGGACAGCAACCCCTGTGCCTCCTCACATCCCTCTCTAGGCAGCTCTTCGAACCCCTAACAGCTCTGCGGGTATTCACTTTCCTACTGAAATTTCATGCTGATTCAATTTCTTGATTTTTCAATATTACAGATTAGATATCACAGTATAAAATATCATACCATATACATTCTCCCCAACACGCATACGCTCCTTACCCTTCTGTATACCCTTACACACCTCCTCCGTGCTCACGCTCCAGTCTGGGCCGGATGGCCTTGGCCTCTAGCCCAGCCACACAGTCACTGCCATCATCCTGGGGACTCTCTCTGCCCCTCTCCTGTGTTGGATCTCCAGTTTCCAGTCCCCGCTATCCTCTTTCCTGGTTTTCTCCCTTGTCTGGTTGGAGCACATTCTTGAGTAGCTGCCTGAGAAAGAATGTATGGGGAGGTCAATTTTTTAAAAAACTCACAGGTCTGAAAATATCTTCATTCTATCATCACTGAGATTTGGCTGGATACAAATCGAGATTAGAAAGCATTTCCTATCAAAATTCAGAAGATATTACTTCAAAATCTGCTTTGAGAGGGACGCCTGAGTGGCTCAGTTAAGCTTTTGCCTTTGGCTCAGGTCATGATCCCAGGGTCCTAGGATCGAGTCCCACATCAGGCTCCTTGCTCAGCAGTGAGCCTGCTACTCCCCCCGCTCTCCCTGCTTGTGTTCCCTCTCTCTCTGATTGATAAATAACTAAATAAAATGTTTTTTAAAAAATCTGCCTTGAGACTTTCAATGCCATTTAAAATCCCCGATTTTAAATGTGACTTGTTGCTTTTTTTCTTTTTTCCCTTTGGGATTTTTAATACTGGGATCCTGAAACTTCATGATAAGAAGGCTTGCTATAGGGGCACCTGGGTGGCACAGCGGTTAAGCGTCTGCCTTTGGCTCAGGGCGTGATCCCGGCGTTACGGGATCGAGCCCCACATCAGGCTCCTCCGATAGGAGCCTGCTTCTTCCTCTCCCACTCAACCAAGATGTCGAAACCCCTCCTTAGCCGGCCCCCTCTTCTCGAGATGTGCCTTGAGATCTGTTGTTTATCCTTCCTGCGCATTTCTTTATTCTTTCACTGCATAAAATATATGTTAATGTATGTCATTTCTCCCTGTTTCAGAATCTATATATAGACAGTGTCACAAAGTATGCATTTCTCTGCCATCTGTTTCTTTGCTCACGAGAGTCACCTACGTGGAGAGGACCTCATACGTCCACCAGCATGTTCCACTGTCTGACTACACTACATCACCGCCTATGCAGCTATTCTTCTGTGATGCTATGTCTGCTGTTCCCAACTTTTGGCTAATAAAAAGGGAGGGCTCTAAACAGTCTGTACGTGTCTCCTGGAGCCGCCCAGAGGAGCTTCTGTATGAAAATGCTCTCCGGTTCCGCCAGCACACTGGAGCTCTGTGTGGCGGTTTGCAGAATCCTGATGTCGGGGCGCCTGGGTGGCTCAGTCGTTAAGTGTCTCCCTTCAGCTCAGGTCATGATCCCAGGGTCCTGGGATCAAGCCCCACATCAGGCTCCTCCGCAGGGAGCTTGCTTTTTCTTCCCCCACTCCACCTGCTTGTGTTCCCTCTCTCGCTGTCTCTGTCAAATGAATAAATAAAATCTTTAACAACAAAAAAAAAAGAATCCTGATGTCAAGGCTGTGCCCCAAACTGATGAAACCGGAATCCCTGGGGGTGGGGGGTTAGTCCCGTTGATGTGCTTGTAAAACTCCCCAGGTAATTCCAATGAGTAGCCAGTGGTGACGAGCACTGCCCTAACTTCCCGGTGACACCGCTGCTCCTTGGAGTGTGAGCCCCAGCCAGCAGTCTGTTAGACGTACACTTGCAGCCCCTCACCCGGGCTGAGAGAGCGAGACACCTGTTTCAGCAAGACCTCGGTGACGGAGGTAAGCTCTTCAACAATGTTCTCCCCTTTGTTTCTTGGTTTGAGATGCCTATCAGTTGGAAGCTGGACCTTCTGCATGGATCTTACCTTGGGGTCATCCAGTTTTCTTGACTTTTTCCTCGTATGCTTACATCTCTTTTTGTGTTTTGCTTTCTGGGAGATTCCTGTCTCCTCTTCCATCCTTTCTAATGCATTTTTATTTATTTTTTAAATTTATTTTTTAAAGATGTTATTTATCTATCTAAGAGAAAGAGAGAGAGAGAGAGAAAGCACAAGCAGGGGGAGGGGTAGAGGGAGGAGCAGGCTCCCCGCTGAGCAGGGAGCCCAATGTGGGGCTCGATCCCAGGCCCCTGGGATCATGACCTGAGCCGAAGGCAAGACGCCAACCGACTGAGCCACCCAGGCGCCCCTCTAATGCATTTTAAAATTTTGTTATTATATTTTTAATTTTCAAGAGCCTTGACACTTCCTTTTTATTTTTACTTTTTTTTTTTAACACCTCCTTTTTAAAAAATAACATTCTTGGGGCACCTGGGTGGCTCAGTCAGTTAAGCGTCTCTTGATTTCGGCTCAGGGTCATGATCTCAGGGTCGTGAGAGCGAACTCTGTGTTAGCTCCACTCTGAACGTGGAGCCTCCTTGGGATTCTCTCTCTCCCTCTGCCCCTACCCACCCCCTTTCTAAAATAAATAAATCTTTTAAAAAAANCACTCAATCTCTCTCTCTAAAATAAATAAATAAATAAATAAATAAATAAATAAATAAATAAATCTTTATTTAAAAAAAAAGATTTTCCCTCTCCCCCCCCCCACTTGTTCACTTTGTCTTTCTGTCTCTCTCTAAAAATGAATGAATGAATGAATGACATTCTTATTCCATGGATGAATATCTTCAGAGGGTTGTTCCCTGACCTCTTTCTCCTGTGTATTGGAATCCCTATTTTTGGTTGTCGGTTTTGGTCAACTGTTGGCACCTTTGGCTGTTCCAGCTGTGTGCCACACAGCCAAGCTACTAGGAACTGTGCACGTGGGCAGGGCTTGTGGACAGGGGCCTCACAGGGTGACTGGGCAGAGAAGGGGGAGTCCAACACTAGGATCTGTCCATCTTTTCTCTTCAGTCAGTTCCCCACTGACAGGCTGAAGAACATCTTGCCTTGGGGGAGAGTGGATGGAGAATAAGCCAGCTGTTAGTGGGGGAAGGGGACAGAGGGTCTCTCCATTAACTGCAGGCTCACTCCAGCCTTTGGCTGGGCTTGGGGTCCCCAGTACCAAATCCTTCTAGTCCACCCTTGGCCAGCAGTAAACCTGGGTCTATTAGGGTCTACCTGGGTTCAGGTAGGGTAAGGCAAGGAGGTGTGGGCTGCGAGAAGGGACGTGAAGATCTAACTTCTTCCCACCAATACTATTTTCATACCCATCATGACTTCCACCTTAGGGACACCTGGTCTCTCTGAGTTCTGAGCAGCTGGCAGATTCTGCAAAGCAAAGGGGCTTGTTCATGGCTGGCTTTCTCCCTTGTAGACATTTTGGGGAGCTGGGGAAGCTGGCACTGAACAAGGTATACTCATCCGTCTTCCAAGGTTTTCAGGCCTCTCCTCTCTGCCACCATCCCCTTCCTCTCCTTTATGACTTTGTAATTTATGCCATTTCATTCCTTTAGGTCATCCTGGTGCAGTTTTGGGGGCAGAGGAAATACAAATGTGTTCAGGCCACCATATTGAACCACAAGTCCCTGTCATTTTACAAGCATTTTCACATTTGTGCATAGAAGTTCATACAACTCATTCTGATTATTTATACGTATTCTTAAATTTTCCTAAGCATGAATGCCCTTGTTTTTCCATTCAACACGAGGTTTGTGAGCCCTGCCACACAGAGATTGAGCTCATTCCTTTCACTGTGGCTTAGGGAATGCTCCGGCAATCAACATACTACATTCTTTCCCATCCATTTCTCTATCGATGCATCTCAGAAACACAAGTGACTGTGGTCTTTGGATCAACACACTGGCTCAATGCAAATTCTAATCTTTATTGTTACAATTCTGAAGCATAACTTGTCACAGGGAAACAGTCAGTCTTTTCATCATCTGCCACTGGCAAGGGCAAAAAAGCTAATGGTGGGGGCCTGAGAGCCCAGAGAGCAGGCCCTTCAAGGACCAGGTGTGAGGGGCAGTGGGAGAGTGGCAGGACGGACCGATGCAGACACCAATACCAACACACACACACACACACAGACACACACACACACTCTCTCTCTCTCGCTCAATCTCTGTCTTCAGGGAAGGGTTTTCCAGAAGCATTTGCTCATACTCTGAATTAATTAATTTTCATGCCAAACTGAACCTACTGAAGAGAAGTGAATTACAGGCTTAGGGGAGCCTTGCACCCCAGCTGGGGACGCAGCGGAAGGCTGCTCTTCAGTGAGTGAGTTCACAGTACCCACCAGAGCCTTTCCCGGATCCACAGGCTGGGGAGAGGCTGAGCAGAACCTGGGGAGGCCATCAGGGCGGTGCCAAGAAACCCAAGCAAGGGCCAGGTTTCAACAGCAGCTCCTGAGCTGGTCTCGAGCAAAGGCAGGATGCTGCTCCCAGCTCCAGAGCCCTCGGCAAAGGGAAGGGTGGGCGAGCCTCTCATCCCATGCGCTCTAGGACCCACCGCTCACCTCTAGGGGCCAAGCTCAGCTTCGAAGGGCAATGTTCAGGGTTGGGTTCTTATTCCGTTAATACAAATATGGAGAAAGCCCAGCCCAGTGCCCTCTGACACTGCAGTGCATATGGGAGGGCCCCACAGGGTGGGTCCGCAGGCCTTTCCAGCCCAACCCAAGGAGAGCAAACTTAAAGTGAACTTGGAGGTAGACTGGGGGAGGGTTCAGGGGAAGGACAATAAATAAAGGTCACGGCTGAGTGGGATGGCTGCGGTAGGAGTGGGGGGGAGGGCTCCCAGGAGAGAAGGGGGCAGAAAGGCACTGAGTGGGGGGAAGGAGACTCAGCCCCCCAAACACTGGTTTGTTGAGTCAGAGGTCAACAGGGCTGGCCAGCTGAGGGCTCCAGGCTGCTCACCAGACCCTCCCAGCTTGCTTTCTCTCTCGAGCTTTTCCACTGGAAAGTCTGCTCCATGCACCAAATGTGTCTCTGCCAGGGTGGGCAGACGGGCCTTCGGAGGCGGTGTCAGCAGCGGGGAACTGCCCAGGTGTGCCTTTTGCCTTTAGGGCAGAGGGAAAGAAAGGTCACTATGGGGTGAACAGAGGCAGAGTCCCTCCCCAGTGATAGCCTGACCTTTGGTGACAGCAGGGAAGGCAGGCTCCTTGCTGGAACAGACCACACCTGAAGCAGCTTCCCTTTCTGCCACTAAACAGGGGTCTGCCGGGGAGGAGGGGCTGGGGCCCCAGGCAGGGGGGCAGCTGCGCTCTGGCGGAGCTCTGCCCGTTCCGCCGCACCACTGCTACCAAAGCATCTCCTCCCTGTGCTTCAGTGTGTCTGCAGAAACTGGGGTAAGGAACCCGGGCCATCTCAGACGCCAGGAAGAGCAAACGGCATGGGAATATAAAACTTCCCTCAGCCCGATTTATAAGCCCTGGGGCCCCTTCTATGCCCTGGGCCACACGGCCTCTCCTGTTACTGGGTATTTGCTGAAGACCTACTTAGGGTGGGCACTCCACAAGAATGTTGCACTTCCCCCTCCCTCCAGCCCCACAAGGAATACAATGTGATCCCCACTTCAGCAATAACGGAACGGGGTGCAGAGAGATCAAATATTAGGTTGAGTCATATTGATGCCAACATTTAACTATTTTTGGCCGATAAAAAGGCAGTTTCATATGGTTGACTCTGATGGTCTGGCAGGGCTGGGATTAAAACGTGGTTGATTCCAAGCTGTCCTCTGTGGGGGATTTCAGGAGGCCAGAAGGAGAGGAGAGGGTCCGCTCCATAGCCACGGCCACGGGGCCTCCCTCTCGCAGAGACCTGCCCACCTGTGGCTGCTCTTAAATGCCCTGCCCTGTAGCTTCTTGGCACCATCGAGGCAGGAGAAAGGGGAGGAGGGAGGACGGTGGGGGATGCCAGCACACACAGGCTCCCGCCCGCCGCTGGGGAGGTCAGCGGCTGTGCTGATTGCGCGTGCGCCGTGTGCCCTTGGGGCTTCTGGCCCAGAGGGGCCAAGTCCAGCCGGGGCTTCTTTCTGGAAGGAGACTTGGGGCAGAACTGAGCACCCTCACCCTGCCCACCCCCACTGCATCATGCTCCCAAGTTGGCCAGGTAGGGACAGTGGGCACAGCAGGGTGGAGCTTGGGTTCTTGCCCTTGGTTTCCGCACCCACCCAGGGCGGGGCGGGGGGTTAGGAAGCTTCCCGTTTACCACTCCAACAGAATGCAAGGGGCCCTGAGAGGTGCGAGGGCAGGCGAGGTTCCATGCCGCCGGCTCCAGGGGTCCTGAATTCTCCGCTGACTTAGGTCTGGGTGAGGACTGGGTGGCCTGGTGCACAGTAGGTGCTCTTGAAACAGGAGTTACTAAGGCTACCGTGGAGATGGGGAAGTGCTTTGAGAGCTGACACGTTTCACAGAGCATGGGTTGGTAAGAACCATTGTTATGATTGCTAAGAATGGATGGGGTGGTTCCCATGATTATCTGGGGTCCCTCTCTCTGTTCACTGCAGGTAGGGGTGGGGTCTGGCTTACGTCGGATCCCCCAGTGCCCGGCACAGCGCTCAATAAAGAACTGCGAACTTCACCTAGCACTCTCCAGTTTGGGTGGATCGGGTGAGGGAGGAGGACAGTCGGGACGCAGAAGAGGGAGGGGCGGGTGGGTTGGAAGGAGCTGCTTGGTACTCACCAGGGCTCTTTGGGTCTGGCCAGGGTGGGGTGCCCAGCTGCGGGTCTGCAGAGCCCGTCCCGGTCTCACTGGCCAGGCTGCTCTGGCTCCCCGAGAGGTGGCTGGGCCGGTGGGTGGGGCCCATCTTGGGGGACTCCACGCTCCCACCTGCAAGAGATCGTGCATGGGCTCTTTGGACCTTGAACTGAGACAGGAATGATCTCAGCTGATAAGGAGCTCATCTAACATCTCATTTCCGGGGCGTCTGGGCGGCTCAGTCAGTTGAGCGTCTGACTCTTGATCTCAGCTCAGGTCTTGTTTTCACAGTCGTGAGTTCAAGCCCCATGGTGGGCTCCATGCTGACCGTGGTCTACTTAAAAATAAATAAATAGCTAGACAAAAAAATAAAATCTTCTCATTTGGAACTGTGGTAGGTATCTGTGGGATTGTCTGCTCAGAGCCCCTTATCTGC
This sequence comes from Ailuropoda melanoleuca, assembly GCF_002007445.2. Lineage (NCBI taxonomy): Eukaryota > Metazoa > Chordata > Mammalia > Carnivora > Ursidae > Ailuropoda > Ailuropoda melanoleuca. The sequence continues at coordinate 2,304,035 of NC_048230.1, forward strand.
TGCCGCCACATGGTTGCCATGTTCTGGTGAGATCCTACCCTCTGACCAATGCTGACTGGTCCCGGATATATAAATAGGCCCTCAGGAGGGTTCAGAAAGGAACAAGTCGCCAACATGAAAACAGGCGATGAGCAGGAGTTTTTTCTGCCTTCATGGGATGAGGGGGAAGGGCGTGTAGAGTCATTAACCCAATGGGATTGTTTTTAAGTTTGTTTGTTTGTTTGTTTATTTAAGTAGTCTCTGTACTATTGTGGGGCTTGAACTTGACCCTGAGATCAAGAGTTCTATGTTCTATGGACTGAGCCAGCCAGGGGCCTCCCAATTATTATTATTATTTTTGAAGATTTTATTAATTTTTTGAGAGAGAGAGAGCGAGCATAAGCAAGAGAGAGAGAGCACAAGTGTGTGTGGGGGGAGGGACAAAGGGAGAGGGAGAAGCAGACTCCCTGCTGAGCAGGGAGCCCAATGCAGGGCTCGATTCCAGGACCCTGAGATCATGACCTGACCTGAAGGTAGACGCCCAACTGACTGAGCCACCCAGGCGCCCCCCAATGGGGTTATTAGTTGGTGCCTTTATTAACCAAGGAATCTTCCCTCAGGCACGGCTGTTACCTTGCTGAGCAGAGAGTGCAGAGGCGGGGCCTGTAATACTGCACTCCCCCTCTTCCTATCTCCCAGACCCCCGTGGTCACAGGTGAGAGCTGGTGTGAGGGAGGGTTCAAGAGCTATGTGAGAGGCGGGGTGTGGGGAGGGGTGTAATGCTGCCCCGGAAACCAAGGCTGGCTGGGAAGCTTCCTTTACACTTTTCTAAGAGAGAATCTCTAGCCTGAGAGGCCTGGGAGATCCTCAATGCAGAAACCAGCATCATCTCTGGTGTGGTCTCCACCTACTGACACCGACACCACTTGGAAAGCTGCTGAGGAGGATTCTGAGGCCATGTCAGGCTCAGTGGGAGCATACTGCGATCAATTAGTCATGTCTGCCACGGGCACAGGAGTGGGAGCGGAAGTGCGTGTGCCAGGCATTTGCCGTCTCTGATCTAGCCTGAACTGCTATCCCCACCGGGAATTCTTCTGTATCAGCTCCGGCAGATACACCGCCTTGGTCCCTGGGCAGCACCCTGAGGCATGTCCTTCCAGTCTGGGACAGTTACTCTAAAGCTCTCTGTTATGCGCTAAAATCAGCCTCCCTGAAATGTCTTTCAAATACCCCAGTTCTAACCTCTGGAGAACCCCAGTTCCAAACTCTGAGTGACTTGGTCCTTTTCCCAGGAGGGCCCTTGGTGTGTTTAAAGCAAGAAAAGTGTGCCCCCAGGCCTTCTCTGCACCAGCCTCAAGGCCCCGTTAACTCTCTTTCATATGACAAGGTCACAGAGGAGAGCTCAGAGAGGTCAAACTCAGAAGACACTTTGGGGACCACCTGCTCCATCCCATGTGTGCTAAACAGAGGGAGACAGAGGCCCAGGGCCCACCGTGGTCTCACGGCAGAGTTGAGCTAGCCCCGGAGCTTCATACCTGATGTTCACAGCTCTCGTCATACATCTCATCCAGGTAATGCTCCCAGGGAGCCTGGGGAGGCACTCCAGGTGTGCCGGCTGGTGCACCAGACCTGCCTTCCTTTTTCTACCCCTGCACAGCCATCTGGGCCTCCCTTCTGTCCTGCTCTGCAGTGGTGCTAACGCTTAGCTCCTGGTCATTGGAGCCCCAGGCCCCCTTGTCCTCCCCGGTCGAGAACAGCTCTGTAGACCCCAACTGGGCAGCCACGACCCGAGGAAGCAGCCACGCCGTCTGCACTGGGGGCTCAGGAACAAGCAGCGTCCTTGCTCTGCTTACCTGCTTCCCCGCAGGGCTTGGCACCTTTGGGCTCCCTGATGCCCGTCAGAAGCAGTCTGTCCTCCAGGCTAGAGGAGCTGAGATCGGAGTCACTGTCACTGTCACTGGAGACCACTGCAGAGAACAGACACCAGCATAGAAGGTTATCCCTACCGGTCACTACCGGCAGGCATGGCGGACAGAAGGCCTGGGGCAGGCCTCCCCTCCGCCGGGACAAAGTGGCCTGGAACCACAGCCAGTTCTTGTGTTTGGGACACAGAAACAGTGGCCTGGGGAGGGGGATGGCAGGGCACTCCTTTCTGCCAGCCGAAGAGGAGAGTGCTGGTGTGAGGAGGCTGGGACCCAGGCTTACCCCACACCAAGTGTGACCCTGTCCCAGTGGCAGACTCAGAAGCCTCTTGCTGAGGCAGGAGCCGATTATCCCCTTGGGCACACGCACAACTGCTCTGAGGCTTGCACCTGGCAATGCTTAGGGCGCGAGGCAATGCTGTTTACCTTGTAACGAGGCACAACATCTATGCTTGTAACAAAATTTCCCATCCTCGCAAACCCTTAGAAAGCACTCCAGGCCCTTGACACATGCTAGCTCGCTGAAGGTTCAGAACAACCCTGGAAGACAGGGCTGCACTCATTTTACAGGTGAGGAACCCAAAGCACTTGGCCAAGGTGGTAAGTGGGAGGGCTGGGGTTATCACCCCAGCAGACTGTCTCTGCACCCCGTGCCTGCAATCACTCTGGTTTTACTGGAAGAAATGAACTGGGAGCTGGCAGTCCTGGGCGCTCGTCCCAGTTCATTCAGTAATGCGCAGTGGGGCCTTGTGAACGCCCAAGGGAGCCGGGCTGATGGGGTTGGAGTCCCAGGAGAGCGGGGGAGAGGCAGCTCTCCCGGTGAACACCCGCTATGGTAGAGATCTTCTTTTCTGGACTAAATGGGACCATATTTGGCTGGTTAATCAATAGTGGGAGTCATAATATAGGATATATTCATAGATTAAACATTCTGTTTTAATTTCAAGCATAGAAATGTACATCCATTCACCCATGTTTTCATGGAGGGCTAGGGTGCTGCTTTGAGATCGGGCCCACAGGGTCTTTCATGCCAGAGCTACGTCCGTATAGCGGCATCTGGGACCCTCAGGTGCAGTGTCTCCAGACTGGAGCACAGCTTAAAGACGGGAGCAGGGGCACCTGGGTGGCTCAGTCGTTAAGTGTCTGCCTTCGGCTCAGGGCGTGATCCCGGCATTCTGGGATCTAGCCCTGCATCAGGCTCCTATGCTGGAAGCCTGCTTCTTCCTCTCCCACTCCCCCTGCTTGTGTTCCCTCTCTCTCTGGCTGTCTCTCTCTGTCAAATAAATTTAAAAAATCTTAAAAAAAAAAAAAAAGACGAGAGCAAAGCGGAATGAAGGCAGGATCTTTCTCTGCTTTTCCATGTCTTTCTCTTGCTTTTTACAGTTGTCCTGCCCACACCTGAATCAACAGCTTTCTTAAGCAAGTAGTTTCTCTCAAGTCTTTTGGAAGTCCAGGTTTTAATGAAACAACTCTGTCTTTCCTGGCTCTTTTCATCAGTTTACGTAACATTTAATTAAGTGATGTCATTCTAATACCGAGTACAACAGCACAGGAAGGTCTGGGATCACAGGTAAGCAGCTCTCACAGGGGACTGACTCGGTGGATGGGGTGTGAGTGTGCCTTGCAGGGGAGTGCAAAATGCCGGGTCTGGAGAGGTCGGGCACTCTGCCCGGCACGGTGCCAGGTGCCCAGACAGCACTACTGCCCATCAGGCCCGTGCCCCAGGGACCCGTGTGGTAGGAGACGAGATCGGAAATCAAATCAGTCTATGCCAAGGGTAGCTAAGAGGTCTCACGGGATGGGCCAGGCCCCCTGTGCGGCAGGGTGCAGAGGACAATCCCGAGCCAGCATCAGCACCCTGCAGGAAGGAGAGCCTGGTCAGGCAGGGAAATCCACTGTGGTACGGGAGCAGCAGGGGCAGGACCTAGGCCATGGAACTTCTACCTGGATCTAGGGCCTTCTACCCGGATCCAGGGCCTTCTGGACAGCCTTTGTGCCTTCAGCCAGTGTCACCTTTCAGCAAAGGGTCACAGGTCACAAGGTCACAGAACTTGGCAACCAGAGGGATGCAGCCGGCCAACCATTCCAGCTCTAGGAGATTCTCCACCCCAGGCTTCCACAGCAGAGTGTCTGGTACACAGTAGGCACTTCGGGAAGAAGCCCTGGTGACTGCCTGGCTCTTCTCTCTCCCCCAGCCCCACATTCTGCCACATCCTCCTAAATGTTCTCCAACCACAGTCGCAGCCCCTGCTTAGCTCAAGACCTCAGTGTCTCCAGTCTGGACGCCTTCAATAGCTTCCCACCTGGGCCCCAGCCGTGGGCCACTCTTTCTGCACAGAAGAGAGTGCTCCAGCTACCATGCAAATCCTAGCCTACCCTTTGTAAAAAAATATTTCTTTGAGAGAGAGTGAGCAAGAGAGAGAGAGAGCACGAGCTGGGGAGAAGCAGAGGGAGAAGAAGAGGGAGCCCAATGTGGGGCTTGATCCCAGGACCTGAGCCGAAGGCAGACACTTAACCAACCGAGCCAGCCAGGCGCCCCCCATCCTGCACAATCTCACCCAGGCTTCTCCCCACGTCTGTGTTCTTACCAAATTGCTGGTCACTACCTCCTACAGCAACTCACTTCCTACTGCCCAGAATGCCCTGCCCATGGCTCTCTTCCTGGCTCCTTTTTGTTTATTGATTTGTTTTTTTAGTAATCTCTACTCCCAGTGTGGGACTCGAACTCACAACCCCGAGGTCAAGAGTCACACGCTATACTGACTGAGCCAGCCAGGCACCCCTCTCCTGGCTCCTTTGGGACGCCACCTCCTCCAGGGAGCCTTCCCTATCACCCGCGCCTGGCTGGCTGAATGCCCCATGCATTCTGCTACAGCCACTCTCTGCTTTCAGGTGTGTGTGTGTGTGTGTGTGTGTGTGTGTGTGTGCGCACACACGTGCTTCTCCCAGCAGAATCCTGCATTCCTGGGGAGCAGGGGCCAAAGGGCACCACGAATGAGGCTGGCGCTCTTCTCCTGCACAGCCTGACCCACATGGGTGGGGCAAGAGTGATGTTAATGTGATTGTTCCCAGCTTTTCCTTCCTTTAGCTGCTCAAGGATCTTGCCTTTTCCGCTCTCTTTCCCTCCTGGCCTTCAGGAGAAGGAGTTCTGCTTTGGCTTTGTGGGCTTTTGTGATGTAGAATCCATAGGGGCTGGGGATTCCGAGGGGCTCTGGTCCGTGTGCCCCTTCATAGTATTTGAGAAGTGCAAAGGCCTGATTTATTTTGCAATTGCTTTGCAGATCCCAGACGGGGTTTCTTTGAGCATGACTCCACCGACTGGACCTCACAGGTGCTGGTTTTATAAGCATTTATGTAGTTTTGACTCACTCGGTGACTAAGCACCAACCCTGGGGGTCCCCCCAGGAAAGGAGTGGGAGGTGGGCAGGAGGCAGTGAGCAGCTCCCCGGGTCTCCCTTGGGGCAGCTGCGAAGAAATCAGGGAGGGGGGGTGCACCCCTCGCAGCGGGGGTCCGGCAGCCTGTTAAGCAGAGGGAGTCCCTGAGGAGAGCTGGGACTGACCTCCAATCAGGGTTTCCCTGGTCCCTGTGCCTCGGGCTGAGAACGTTGACGCAGAATGTAGTCCTTCTTCCTGACTTGGACTGCTCCATCTCCCCTACGTTCGTTCGTGTTCTTTCAATATGCAGGATCTTCATAATTCTGGGGCCAGAGGGGAGCGGGCCTGGGGCTGGGGCAGGAGGAGTGGGGGTGGGGAACAGGCAGCTCAGTGTTGAAACAACGCCTGGGTCCTTGGCGCTACTGTGCAGGTGACCAAGGGTGCAAAAAATACCATGAGCTCCAAAAGAAACGATGGGAGAGCATGCCCTGGGGACTCAGGTTACGGTAGCAAGCTCATTTATCCTGCTCCTTCACCCTCCTCCCTGGCCCGTCATCTGTCATCCACGTGTGGTGCTGGGGCACGCGGGTCCCAGAGTGAGCCGAAATTTTAAGAAGACTGTGCAGTGTTGCACTGGGAGATTAGCTTTTGTTGTGAGGGGCGAGTCTTGTCCCAAGCATCCCAACCTTGGAGGCCGCGTTCGGGCACCATGCTGCCTAGTCCCCATGTGCCTACGTTGTGCAAGTTCTAGAAAAAAATAAGCCCTCCCCAAGTTAGGCAAGTTAGGTGGTTGACTTGTTCTTTGTCTCCTTTTACAGACGCCAAATGCCCACAGCCATGGGAAGGGGGAACAGCTCCAGATGACAACTCAGCTCACAAAGGTGTCACAGGGCAGAGAACTAGCCAAGACTCATCCCCTTCGGCCGCGCCTCCCTTGTTGGAGCGGCTCTGCTCATTGTGTCTGGGACTCTAAGCTGGGGCCAGGCCTCAGCTTAGAGTTCTCTGTAGTGCAAACCCAATCCCACTCTAACCCACTGTAATAAACTCTACTTGAAAGAAACCGAAAGGAGCCAACAGTGTCCACACCTGGCCTTGGCATTTACTGTCAGTGGGAAAGAAACACACCAAGAAGACACTGCTGAGAATGTCCCTGGACAGAACCCAGTGCAAACACCATTTATCCAAACATTCCTTCAGCAGCAAGGGAAGAAGTTTTGCTTCTTCCTCCCCCTCCGACTGTCACCATAAAACCCAAATCTTGGCTAATTTGCCATTCGATTGTCGATTGCCACCTTTCTCGCTGCACAGCAGCTGTGATCGTAAATCTTCCAGGTCTATTAAAGAAGCTTTTAGGCTCATAAATCTTTTGGCCCTTGCTCTTCCATCCTCAACAAAACACTCTGTGTGTCTAAAGGCTGATTTTTCCCTTCTAATTCCCCCAAGACAGTCTAGGATGGCTTGGCGATGAGTGCTTGTATTCAGCCCACGCCTCATTTTTCAGATTGAAGATGGGAAAACACTAGGGAGAAGACTGTCCCACTCATCTTCCCAAGAAGGAGGAGTCACCAAATGGACTCACCTGGGCTCTGCCAGAAGGCAGGGAGGAGGGAAGACGTCCCCCACCCCAGTGGCCTGAGACCTGGGACCCCTTCCTTGGGGAGCTGGCATCTCTGAAATTTTCCCGTCGTGCCCCAGAAGGGCTGCCCCACTCTGCTCACCTCTCATCCTCAGCAGCGGCTAGCCCCAGCGCCAGCCATGCCCACATCTCTGGGGATAGGCCAGCTTTTTTTTTTTTTCCTGGCTTACTCTTAGATGGATTTGCAATTTGACTGTCACCATGGAAACTCAGAGTTTTGGTACATGAAGGTGGGGGAAGTCTTCCCTTTTGGAAAGTCTTTCCTGACTGCCTCAAAGGACACATGTAGCCGCTGCTGTCCTGTGAAGATACCTTGCCTGGGATGGTCCAGGTGACAGGCAGGATGCTGGCCACTTGACCTCAAAGCACTGCACTGGGATCTGGGGGGACCTAGTTCCTGGCTCTTCTCTGCCACCACCTCTCTTTGCGACCCTGGGCATCTCTCAGGGCTTTATCACACACAAAGAGACCAACCTGGACAGCTCTGTTTCATCAGTGGAGAGAGTTCAGGGTCCCTCTCTGGCTGTGACTTCTGGGCTACCACATCCGCCTGCTGGCACAAGGACAGCCCGTGAGCCTGGGAGGCACTTGTGAGCTGCTGCTGCTCCACTTGGAGGCTTCCAGAGCCCCCAGAAATGACGGGAATTAGAGAGGAAGAGAGATATTTTCAGCAAACATTCTGCCAAGGCAAAGCAGATGGTGGAAAATTTTGCATACTAAAAACAAAATAACTTTTTTTAATGTAAAGGGAAGATGATAAGGCCCTGGGGAATGCATAGACATCCCCAATTAGCCTTACCCTGCCTACCAGGCTGTAGAGGGCAGTGGCAGAACTGTCCCCAGTGGGACAGGCGAGGGCTGTCTCACTTGCAAGGAGGGCGAGGCCTGCAGCCTGAAATCCCACTGAGATGCCTCCCAAGTCTGGGGCTCTGTTTGCTGGTTGCAGGGGGGAGGTACGGGGTGGTGAAGGGGTTCCCGGCAGCTCCGTGGCCGGCACTGGCTCTGTTGGGTCCTTTTCCGGGTTGTTGTGAGCATTTGCACAGAAACACAGGCGGTGCCTGGCACAGGGGAGGAGCTTTTTGCTTGAGGGTCTCTTTCTGAACTCATGGCCCACACGGCGGCGTGGTGCAGGGCTGGTGTCTGGAGTCACGGCATTTGGTGCCCGAGCTGACCTCACAGGGGTGGGCTCGCCTTCTCTGGGGGGCGTGGGTTCCTAGGTTGTGCTGGAGGCACGAGATGGCCTCAGGGGCCATTTGCAGGCTGAACTGGGATCTGAGCCCAGGCCTAGCTCCTAGTGAGACCTCTGCTCTTTCCTGCCCTCCTAGCAGGCGGGGCACCCTGCAGTCTGGCCCCACCCTACGCACTCTGCTTCCTCGGGAGTCCTCCCCTCCAGGTGGGCCAGCTCCTTCCCTGTCTCCCTAACATGCCCTTTCTGGGTTTTTCTCTGGGCCTTTCCCCCCAGAGGCAGGTGCTGCGACGTGAAAGGCTTCTGGCTCCCTCCCCACATCCAGGCTTGAGTCCTGGCCCTGCCTTGGACACTCCTGGGCAAAGACTTTCATCTCCTTGAGCCTCAATCTTCTCATCTGTGAAACAGACAAGAGCAACCCCAAGAAAATAAGATCGAGTAGGACAAAAGGCACTGTAAGTTCAAAAAGCTATGCAGGCTTATAAATATTTTTAAAAATTCAATTCCAGTTCATCCTCCAAGAACCCACCTAAATTGTGCCTCAACTGAAGAGTGTCTCCAGCTCCAGGGGAAGGAGAGATGGGAGACAGGCCCTTCCTTGCTCTCCCCACGACTGCTGGGGCAGCTCTTCTGACCCTCAGCCACCGCCCAGCATTGAGTTTCTTTTGCTATCAGTGCCTGCCTTGATTTCCCCAGCTGTACCAGGAACCACGTGAAGTCAGGGCCCCATCTCAATCTGCATCTGGCTACTTTCCTCAGCCCCCAGCACTGAGCTTTGGGTCAAGCAGGCACTCAGTAAATACCTGACTGCTTTCTGGAAAAACCTCCCCAGGAGAGGACACAGCAGTGAACAGAGACAGCAGGACTGGATAGTGGTCAGCAAGATGGTGGCGAGCCAGCTCTGTCTCCAGAAAGGGTGGACCCAGCAAGCGCCTCCTCACAGCCTCCTCCTCCCCCGTGAAGGACACTCAAGTGGGACGAGCCAGGCTGCTGGTGGCCTCAGCCTGAGCCAGGGACAGACAGATGGGGGGAGGGGCGGTCAGAGGCTAGCTGTCTCAGACAGGGGTGAGTTGGCCCTGGGCGGGGCTGATGCCCGGATCACACAGAGCCTGCTCTTTCAAACCCAAGGCCAGGCCAGGGAACAGGTTCTGCCTTTGTTTGGGAAACTAGGGCCTGGACGAGGAGATGGGTGACCTCAAGGCCAGAGGAAACTGTCCTCGCAGGGATGGATCCTGGGAAGCCAGAGAGGGGCAAAGCATGCCTCCCTCCCTCGGACCCCGAGTCAGGAGATCTGGGTGCCCTTTGCGGGCCAGCTGCCTGACACCCTGAGCCTCGCTTCCTCATCAGTGAGGTGGACATATCACAGGACCACCTCAGAGGGCGGGGTGGGTGTGTGGCACCCAGGGAGGCTTTCTTCCTTGGTCTCCCTTCTGGGCTGCCACCAGGGACATCAACAGGGACAGCACAGACCAGGCTGGGAGCTGAGAGTTGGGGAGTGGAGCGTTTCCTGTGCTTGTTTACTCCTTCACCATTGATTTTAATTAACTCCCTCCTTTGGGCTCACAGACAGCCAGGAGGCGCTGGGTAATGAAGACAAATCCTCAAATCAATAGTGATGTGGTCGCCAGCACTGAAATCCTGTAGTCCTGCCCTTGCTGGAGGAGCTCCAGATAGAACGGGAGGTAGATGGCCAGAAGATAAGAACAACTTCCTCCAGAAAGAAACGATACTCTCAGGAGGAGGGAGAGAGTATTCAGAGTGAAGGGAAGTCAGGGAGGGCTTCTTGGAAGAGGCGGAATTTAAAAATGGGCATAACTTAGACAAAAACACTGGGATAGAAATGCCGGGGCCAGCGTGTGCCTTGTATCCCTGACAGAGAACAGGAAAGGCAAAGTTCAGGGTGGGCTTCTCTGGGGCCCGGACAGCCCCACCGGCTCAAGAGAAAGGCTCCAGGCTCAGGCACTTAGGGGATAAGGTCTGGCTTGGGTGTGCTCTGCACTATTTTTCTCTGGCAGGTTATTGCTGCTGATTTATAGCAGAGATGAAACAAAGTGAGTGAATATCTCCTGCCTTTGCTGGGATGAGAAATGTGTCTTGGTTCTGTCCTTAACCACAGCTCTCTCTCTCTCCTTCTGTCTCTGTGGGTCTCTGGGCCTTTGTCTTTTGTCTCTCTGTGCCTCTTTTTTGCTGATGTTTTTAAAAAATCTCTCTCTGCCTTTGCTTCTCTCATCTTTCTTTCCTATCTTGTATGTCTTATGTGTCTTTGTGTTCTGGGTCTTCCTGGGGTTTTCTCTTTGTTCCTCCTTCTGTTTTTGGTCAGGTTCTCTCTCTCCAGTCTTATCTCTCGGCATCTCTGCCTGTCTGTCTTTGGGTCTGCATCTCTCTCCTGCCCCAGGCCTCTCTGTCCCATTCCCTCAGGGTCCAGCCTTCCTGGCTTCTGGGTTAGTCCCTCCAGTTCCCCCACCTGAGCAGAGGCTCAGGGCCATGGGGTCTGTGCTCAGAGCCTGGGTGTGGGGGATGGGCTGCCAGGTGGACCCAGAGACAAGTGAGGCAGGAAAGGCCTGCCCCCCCCCCCCGTCCTGTATGGAGATCTGGGTAGACGTAGGCTCCTATCCTTGCGGCGGCTCCCGGGCCAGCAGTAGGGAATCAGCTCAGCCTATGTGCCAGGCCAGCCTTCACCTTGATGGACAGGAGGCCCCAGGAGAGAGCTGGGGATCTGAGCGGAGCTGGCACTGCTATTTCCTTGGGCTTTACTGGCATTGGACAGGGCAGACTGGCCCAGGTTTATTCACTTCACCCAGGCCCCTAGAGGCTGAGAAATCTAGAGTGGGCAGAATTGAGTTGTAGGTTTCCATGGTGAGACAGGTGAGCAGCTGGAGAGGGTGTGCTTCATGGCACAGGGTGGAGCCCAGCCCTGGCCCAGCACGCGGTGGGAGTTCTGCACACATTAACTTACTGAAGCCAGAGGCTGGCTCGGGGGACTGAGCCCTGCTTCCCAGTGTTGGCTCAGATGGGGTGGGAGTGGGGACAAGGAGGCCCAAGATCTTGCCTTGCAGCTAGAATCATCCAATCAACTGAGGCTGTCACTGGGCTTGGACAAATGAGAATGGACAGCCATGCCCCTGACCTCTGTGGTGTGGCCAATGAAGGCCTTCTGCTCTTGGGAAATCAATCCCCAAGTCAAGGAGGATGCCCAAGACAGGCAGGGGGAGCTGCTGGGGCAAGGGTGGGGCACAGCAGTGGGGACAACACAGCTCACTGAAGCTTCGGGCTTCTGTCCTGGGGATGCCCCCCGCCCCCCCATTCCCATACACTGGCATCCGGCTGGCGTTTGGCTTTACCAAGGGCTCCGAAGGTCAGGACAAATCAGCATGCATGCGTTTCTCTTTCAAAACACAGCCGCATAAGAGGTGGCCAGGCCTCTACTTCCCTGAAATTTAGGGAAAGGGCAGTGTTTCTTGAACGTGGAGGGGATCTTTCTGTCCACCCTGAGATTATGATGCAAGTTATTTGACCTCTCCGTGCCCTACTACAACATGGGACCACAGCAGCACACCCTGCCCCAGTTGTCATGACACAAGGAAGGCGGCGCGCCCGGCACAGCCTGCAGTGAGCAACCATGCAATCCCCGGCAGCGACCACCGCTGCTGATTTTACCCGGCCACTCGGCACCGAGGCCTGAGGCCTGCCTGCCTCTTTCACCTGCGCAGACCTACAGGCAAACGCTCCCCAGGCCCTCAGCGCGCAGGAACGGCGGCCGCACAGGAAGACCGCCAACTGACTGGCGGCGGGTGTTGGCCCGGTGTGACCCCCATGGGCTCTGGCAACGGGGCGCCAGCCCCACGGCCTTCTGCCTGCGGAGAAGGAAGGCATTCAGTTCCCCAAATGGCCGGTGGGAGCCCCTGACAGTACTGTCTACGGCTTTCTTATTCAGCGCCTGGCCCCAAACAGCGGACCTACACCACGCACCCCTGCATCAGGGGTTTCCGGGGTACAAGGAGGGGTCCGCAGCGCCCTCTCAGGCACTTGGAAGACAGCCTCTGCCGCCCTCCTCGCTAAACCTTCCCGGCTCCCGTGCACGTGCGTGCGTGCGTGCGCGCACCCCGAGGGCAGGCCCGCGCTGAGATGGGGCTGGTCTCTGCTGCAGGGCAGCCTCGGCGCATGATCTGTGACTGCTTCACCACTTGCCAGAAATTTCTCCAGAAAGTTTCCTTCCCTTGGCTTTGGAACTGTAAGATACGAAAGCTGGAAGAGAACAGGCTCTGTCCCGGCCCCCTCATCTCCACCCTACTCCTGGGGCAACCAGAGCCCAGAGAGGAAGGACTTCCAAAAACTAGGTTCCCTGGCCTGGGGTCAGGCTCGGGAGTGGGGAGGCACAGACGTGACACGGTCAGGCTCCGCTTCCGCTGGTCGGCTGGCAGGGTCAGTGGGTGAGGTGGGCTGGACATGATATTTATTTTGATATATTTATCATGGTATTTCCGGATATGAGTATTTCTGCAGAGAAGTGTGCCCACTTTTGTTGCAACAGATGTTCCTGTTGGTCTAATTCCTATTCTCTCTTTTTATAGGGATGTGCAAACAAGAACTATTTCGTTTTCTTCTTAATAACCCTGTAAGGGTGACGATCAGAGTGGCAAGAGACAACAGGGAGGGGTGGGAACTGCGGCAAGCCCAAGGCTGCATGCCCAGTATGAAGAGGGACACTGCTACTCAGCCTGTCCAGTTTGTCCAGGGAGGAGACAGTATCTGCAGACTTTCTGATGTTCAAAAAAGCAGCCAGAATTCCATATCTTTTTACTAAGAATTCTCCACATTTAAAAACGTCGTCGGTGAACTTAAAGCAGTGAGCCAGATCGAGTTGCAGCCTCTAACACCGGCAAATGTCCAACCCTCGGAGGACAGATGGCATCCCACATCCCGACATGGAAGCCCTCCTGCTCTGCTGTCCTCTGCCTCCCTCTCCAACCGTCAGCCAGCCTGGCCCCCTGCACATAACACACCCTCCCAGCTGCTCCGAAGGCTGCAGGGAGTTCATGTGCCATGTCCGGGCCAACGTGACAGAAATGGCAAGTTCATAGTCTGGCTGGGGACACATTGAGGGGTGAGCAGGGAGTGGGAGAGGGCAGCTAAACGCTCTGAGGAGCTTCCAAAATGCTAATTTCTTAAGAACAGAGAAAGAAGGAAGGTGGCATAGCAACAGCTGGCTCTGGGCAGTGAGCAATCCTGTATGAAAATAAAACATTTTACAATCCACAACCGTGGCTCATTAAGAATGAATGGATCTACTGATATAAATAGCATGCTGCGTTAAGAAGTCAGGAAACAGCATATGGGTTTGATGGAAAAACGGCTGCCACCGAACTGCTGATTAGCTCCGTCGGCTGCAGCTCTGCACTAACGAGACAGAGGTCTGTGGTTCCAAGCTTTTGTGGGCCATGTGGATTTCTCCATCTTGGGTCATAGCAGGTATCCCCATCTCCCCAGCCCTGATCACAATATGGGGGCAAACTCTGGACACACGGTAACAAGTCTATATTGAATTTCCCTCAGTTTCTAAAGCATAGTATCCTCACTATAATAGCCAGCCTCTGCTTGAATGCTCCCGGTGACAGGGAACTCACTACCATGTCAGATATAAAACATCCAATTCTGTGGCTGCTGAGCAAGAGATACAAATTTCCCCCTGTGCTGTCCCAGCCCTGCTTTGAGGGAAAGCAGCCCTAACTAGCCATGCCATCTATTGTATCTGATGGGAGACAGGCCAGGTGCCAAAAGGACAGCCTGAGTAGGAATGAGTTGGGCCAGTCACTCAGGGAAGAGTGCGGATGTGGTGTCCTGAGAGCGGCCAGAGGAAGGGGATGGAACTGATCCGAGAGTTCCCTGTGAAGTAGAAGCAGTCGCTGCCACATTCCTCCACCCCACAGGTCCTGCAAGCCTTGTCTCCTTCCCCACTTCTGGAGAACCTTCCCCAGCAGCCTGGTAGCAACGCCTGTACTTGAGCTGGCCTTGGGGGTCTCTGTTCCTGGCAACCCAAAATCCTCCTGCCAGGGGCGCCTGGGTGGCACAGCGGTTGAGCGTCTGCCTTCGGCTCAGGGCGTGATCCCGGCTTTGTGGGATCGAGCCCTACGTCAGGCTCCTCCACTATGAGCCTGCTTCTTCCTCTCCCACTCCTCCTGCTTGTGTGCCCTCTCTCGCTGGCTGTCTCTATCTCTGTCAACTAAATAAATAAAATCTTTAAAAAAAAAAAAAAATCCTCCTGCCGGATCTGAACAGGGACAGCCAGTGTGCGTGGTGATTTGGGCAGCGGTTTACTCTGTGTTGAACTCAGAGGACAGAGGAATGGGCTGGGTTCAGAAGCCTCTTGGCTGCAGCCTGTAGGACAGCCTCCCCATCACTGTCCATCCTGACACTGCCCCATGGGGTGCCCATCTGATGAAATAGTGACCGTGAGCCACAGCGCTGTGGCTGCTGCCAGTGTGGCACCCAGCATGCTGGACACGGTGGCATCGGGGGTAGATGGGCCAGCTGGGGGTCATTCAGGAAGGCTGGCCGAGGGTAAACATTTGTAGCCTGACCTGAACCAGACTGCTCAACTCAAGCAATCCTGACGCTTTCCCTGGACTGCAAACAGAACCACAGTTGAGGGTTTTTAAAAAAATTGTTAAAAATTTAGTGAACCAAGGAAGTGATAATGAAACCCCTCTATTTTTCTCAAAACGATCCAATTGGAACAAATCCAAAACCCTGAAGTACTTTTCCGGAACAGACCTTGAAGTCAACAAGTGTGTCTATCTGTTCCAGTCTTTCCAGGAAGCCCCTGCTCTGCTCACGGGGCTGCCAGAGGGCGGGGGGCGGAAGGGCCCTGCAGAGGGACGGTGACGCCAGCTCAGTGGAGATGGGAAAGTGAACTTGCCTGACGGCTACGGGAGCTCTAGAGGCCTGGGTGCCTCAGCCAAGGGCCTTTTGGCCGACCTCGGCTTCTCTGCCACCTCTGAGGAGACGGAGTGGGGGAGGAAATGGGTATTTGTACCGTGTGGGTAGGGCTTTATGGGGTCTGGGGTGGAAGGCACAATGAAAAGGGTTCCCTAATCCAGCCAAGCCCCAGGGCAGTGATGAAGGCTTTATACAAGAGTCCCCTCCCACCTGTTCAGCCCCAGGCTCCCAGGGAGAGGCCAACACAGCAAAGCCTTACCAAGCTGGGGTCAGTCTCCTAGGGATCCCAGCTCTCTGGCTCCCATCGGAGAAAAGTAGATACATCCTAGAAAGCCCTTTGAATAGCTTATGGACTCTAGACTGAGGGCTTCAGGCCCCCAGTTTCAGGAGCTCACCAGCCACAGCTGGGCAAGTTGGGGCAGACCAAATATCGAGCAGATCCAGGGCAATGTTGCCTCCAGTCAGAGTACTGGGGGCTGAAGAAAAGAAGAAGCCACATCATGTTAAGGATCCTTGCCACTGGGGAGAGAGAAGCAGAAAATCCTATCTGAGAATAATTTCCAGTTGTAATGACTTCACTCAGATAAATTCAGCTCTCTCTCTAGCTCTTATAGGGAATTTGGCTCATCTGTGTCCAGTACGAGCCCCCCTCCCCACTGCCTGCTTCTATCCTAATGCAAGGCTGCAGAAGTTAAAGGCTTGATTTTTCAGCCTCCCCTTTTAACTTTCTTCTATTCTTTATAGTGATGGCTGGAACTGCAGCAACCATCTTGTGACCGTCAGGGAAAGAAGCAAGAATTATAAAGATATCTGTCCTGACATCACTGAGCTGCTGAACCACAGCAGCAGATGCCTTCCCTGAACTTTCTAGCATATGACAAAAAAAGTAATCTCTTATTACCCAAATATGCCAGATTAATATGGTACCCGCCATCCCTACTGCCAGCAAATATCTTTGTACATAGCCCAAGGGTGGGAATCCAGCTCAAAGGAAAGAAGTCTGCTGAAGAGGTGGGCTGAGCTCTAAAGGGATTAAGACCAAGAACCCATAGTACTGGTTCCACATTTTACAACTTTTATTTCACAGGGCAGCAAAGAGACCCAGGAGTGTGCAAAAGCTGGCTTCAGTCATTGCTGCCAAAAACCTGGAGCAATGATCTGCCATTGAAAAGTAGCGTGGAGCACACACCCCATTTAGATTGATCAGGTGGGAGGGTGGACCTCTCCCAGAGGCATGCGGGTCAGACCCAGGGCCACTGAGGTCACATTGTCCCCTACTCCATCCTGGGGAAAGAACAAATGACTGCTATAAACAAGCTTGCAGAGGGCTCATCAAAGGGTCCGCAGGCAAATCCTTGTCCCACATCAACACCCATTGTCCAAAGAGGGAGAGAGTAGCAAACTCAGGTAGTCAGCCAACCTGTCCTGCACGTGCCGGGGTGTCAGAGCTCTCTTTGAGATAACACAGCAGAAAAAAATATTTTGGATCGTCCTCTAATACATTCTTTGCGTTATTTTTAACATTTAGATTATTTTTTTTAAGAGAGGGAGGGGTGGGGAGGGGCAGAGGGAAAGAAAGAATCTTAAGCAGACTCCATGCCCAGCAAGGGTTGGACGACCCTGAGATCATGACCTGAGCTGAAATCAAGAGTCAGACGCTCAATGGACTGAGCCACCCAGGCGCCCCTAACATTTAGATCTTTAATCTACCTGCAGTGTGTTTCTAAATACACACGGAATGGGGTGGAAATCTAATTATGCTAAGTCTGGTTGTTACATAAACCTGTTATTTTCCCACTGAACTGAAAAACTACCTCCGTTCAGCTTCCATACATCCTTAGGCCTATTATTTCTATATTCTGTTCTACTAACCTATTTATTTATCCTATAAATAAATATTCTATTTATTCTGGTGCCAGTGCTACACTATTTCTATTGATTACAGTACCTTCATAGTAAGTCTTAACATTTGGTCAGGCAGCTCCTTCTAGTATCTCGCCATTACCCAAAACATTTTGTTAAAATGAAATATAACTTATATACCATCAAATTCACCCTTTGAAAGCGTACGATTCCAGGGTTTTTAGTATATTCATGAAGTCGTGCAACCATCACCACTATCCAGTTGCAGAATATCTTCATCACATGTCCTCTGTACCCATAAGCAATCCCTCCCCCTGCCCCCCGCTCCCTGGCCCTGGCAATCATGAATCTATGTTCTGTCTGCATGGATTTGCCTGATCCTTTTTTTTTTTTTAAAGATTTTATTTATTTATTTATTTATTTATTTATTTATTTATTTATTTATTTATGAGACAGAGAGAGCGAGAGAGAGAGAGCACAAGTAGGGGGAGCAGCAAAGGGAGAAGGAGAAGCAGGCTTCCCGCTGAGCATGGTCCCGATGTGGGACTCGATCCCAGGACCCTGGGATCATGACCCAAGCTGAAGGCAGACGCTGAACTATCTAAGCCACCCAGGTGGCCCACGGATTTGCCTGTTCTGAGGGTCTCGTGTAACTGCAGTATGACCTTCGTCTCCGGCATCTTTCACTTGACATGGGGTGTGCACGGTTTATCCGCGGTGTGGTCTGTGTCAGTTGGTCCTTCCTTTTGAAGGCTGAATAATATCCCACTGTGTGATTACACTACAGTGTGTCTATCCAGTGGACAACAGAAATGTGTGAATCCATTCCTTCCTAAAAACTCCACTGGGAAATCAGACAGGAATTACTACACTTACTAACTTGGAGGGATCCAGGTCTTTGTCTGCCCTCTGTTTGTCTCTTGCTTTTTGTCCTGTGATAAGGTTCTATAATTTTCTTCAAATTGGACCTGTAATTGCTTTTCAACTTCACTTCTAGGCATTTTATAATTTTTGCTGTAATTATGAGTGAATTTTCCCATTGTTCCTTCTAATTAGCACAGAGTAAAACTATCAATTTTTTTGGTGTGTAAGCTATTGATTTACTTTGCATCCTGTCAGTTCCCAAATTGTCTTATTAATCCCAATGGGTTGTCTTAGTAAGCTCTCTTGGGTTTTCTTAGTATTTCTTCTTTTCCAAGAGCCACAGATTATTTTCTTGCCTTATTACATTAGTTAAATACTACAAAACACTGTCAAGGGATGGGGGTATACTTTTTTTTTTTTTAAAGATTTAAAGAGAGAGAGAGCTCAAGAGAGACAGAGAGAGAGAGCATGAGTGGGGTGAAGGGCACAGGTAGAAGCAGTCTCCCCGCTGAGCAGGGAGTCTGATACGGGGCTTGATCCTGGGACTCTGGGATCATGATCCGAGCCAAAGGCAGACACTTAACCAACAGAGCCATCCAGGCGCCCTGATGGTGGTATTCTTTTTTTTTTTTTAAAGATTTTATTTTATTTATTTGACAGAGAGAGAGACAGCCAGCGAGAGAGGGAACACAAGCAAGGGGGAGTGGGAGAGGAAGAAGCAGGCTCATAGCAGAGGAGCCTGATGTGGGGCTCGATCCCATAACGCCGGGATCACGCCCTGAGCCGAAGGCAGACACTTAACCGCTGTGCCACCCAGGCGCCCCATGGATGGTGGTATTCTTGACGTGCATTTCAGTAGAGCATGGCTTCAGTTCTTTATCAGTGAATATAATATTTGGTGTTAGATAATTTTTCTTCTTTGGTAATTTTATCATATTTATGTAATTTCCTTTTATTCTCTTATGAAATTTTTTATTTAGCATATATTTGTTTTAACCTTGGAGAGGAAGACATTTCAAAGCAAGACAGGAAACCTACAAACCACAAAACTAACGAAAGACATACTTGACTTCACAAAAATGAAAAGAAACAGGTTTTGAATGGCAAAATACTATGAATAAGGACTAGGGTCAAACAAAATGTAAAGTCAAGGAGGAAAGCATTTGCAAGCCATCTACCATCCCTAACATTCAAGCAGCACCTACAAATCAATATAAGAAAATAAACCACTTACTAAAAAATGAGGAATGGATTCAAAGAGGTAATTTTTAGCATATGTGCTGCTGAAGCGAGCACTGAACAGGTAATTTTTAACATTTATTTATTTATTTATTTGGGGGAGGGGAAGGGAGAGGGAGAGAGAGAGAGAGATAGAGGAACTGGGGCAGGGGAAGAGAAGAGAGAGTGTTTGGTGCCAGGAGCAGCTTTGTTGTTTTTTGTTTTTTTGTTTGTTTTTTTTTTAAAGATTTTATTTATTTGAGAGAGAGAGAGGAGCGAGAGAGCACACACGAGGGGGGTGGGGCAGAGGGAGAGGAAGAAGTGGGCTCCCGGGTTAATCCTAGGACCCTGAGACCATGACCTGAGCAGAAGCTTAATGGACGGAGCCACCCAGGCACCCCCAGGAGCAGCTTTCATGCTGGGAAGCAGGGACCGTGGGCGGGAGAGGGATGATGGTCCTGGGGTTCCCAGAGGCAGAGGCCTGGGAGGAGAGCTGCTTCATGAGAGTGGGGGTGGTTTTAATAGTCTTCAAGTCTCTCTTGGGACTGTCCACCAGAACCCTGACCCAGGGGAGCCTGCAGGCCCTAAGGAAAATCCTTCCACAGTTTTTCAAATATCTTGGGCGGGGGGGGAGATGGGTGGTTCATTCATTCATCCATCCATTCATTTACCTAAGAAGCATCTATCCCATGCCTCTCCCATGCTAGGTGGTAAGGAACTGGCCTATTCAGTACAGACATGGCCCTGCCATATGTAGCTTCCAGCGTGGTGAGGGCTCCACCCCCCAGTGCTGGTCACTCTATTTCTGCCTGGCCCTGAGCTCAGTTTTTGTTGAATGGGGTGCTCCAAGAGCTGGGCTTATCACACCGGCTCTCAATTGGACCACAAACTAAAGTTTTGACCCCAACCAACTCCTGGGCACCTGGGCCTGCCTGATGGTAGAACTGGGGAGGGGAAGCCACTCTTGGAGCTAGAAAAATGCTAATTGGTTCCCCAGTTGTCAGTGGTCTGGAAAGGCCCCATGAGGCCCCTAACGCCAGACACCCAAGGCTGCCTGCTGGGGGCTGTCTGCCACCAGGAGTCTGACAGCCTGGAGAGCAGCTTGCGAAGGAACCGGGACTGAGGCAGCAGCCCCTGGCAGCTTGGGAGGCTTCCAGACAGGCAAGGCAGACTGTTACTTTGGGGCTGCCGCAGGCATGACCTCCAGGCCTGTATGCCACCAGGAAGCCACGAAAGGGCTAACGTGGGGTTGACCTCCCCTCGTTCCAGGTCCAGGCCCACCATAAGGACGGTTCCAGCTGGCCTGGACTTCCAGTCTCCCACAGGTATCCAATAACCGCCAGAATGCCTCTGTGAGTACACGGCCGTGTCTGCGACAGCCAGGGAACCCTGCCTCAATCGGAAAGCACAGATCCCGGCTTCCACACGGGCTCATCAGAGAGGACAACCACAGGCTCAGGCTTGGAAGCAGCTCAGGACAGTCGGCTTGTTTGTGGTCCCTCCTTGCAAACCCCTGGGGCTTTGGTTCCTATGGCATAGGACCTCTGGGCCTTCATCTGCCCCCCCTCCCCGGACACCCCCTCCATCTCCTCCACCAGCTCCTAGCCTTCCTTCCTCTCCACTGTGGGTTTCCTCAAGTTCAGGCCTGCCCATGCCGCGTACTCCATGCACCCCCAGGGTACCCCATCTCTACGTGTGTGCAGACGCCCCCTGGGCCTCCCCAACCAGCGTGGGGCCAGCAGCCCTCACCCTTCTGCTGCCCATGGGCAAGGCACATAAGCCATCTGGCTGGGCCTCCTCCTGCTCGGCACTAAAACGTGCACCACAGAGCTGCAACTCGCCCGGCCCGGGCCCGCATGAAGGACGCGCTGCCTTGTGCTCTGGGAGCCTGGACGCTTCTGACCCAGTCTGCAGAGGGAGCCCAAGTTCACCTGCGGGACCGTCACATCGCCCAGCCTGGCTGTGGTGCAAACCCAGGAAATAAACCGTGCCACCTGCAAGCGCGTGGGCCGCTGGCCTCCTCCGCCACGTCATTAAAAGGCCATCTGTGTCTGCATGAGTGAGGAGATGGAGGCTCTGCCCTTCCCAGGGGGCTGTGAGTGCGTGTGTGTGTGTGCGCGTGCGCGTGTGTCCTGTGCGGATGCGAGCAGAGCGGGCGGTGAGGGCCCCTGGGGCCTCCCCATCTCAACTCACTCATTCTGTCTCCCCGGCTGCAACTGCTCTGTCAGCCTGAGGGACACAGATACACCCTGACAGGGCAGGGGCAGAAGGAAGCCCCAGCTCGAGGGTGGAGGAGGGAGCCACTTCTCCAGAAAACCCCATTCCGGGCTCCTCCCTGAGGCCCACGGCACCCCCAGGGCCAGTCCCAGCACAGCCTGCTCCCCTGCCTGCCTGCCCAGGGGCCACTTGCACTTGCCCACGGTCCCTACAAGGACTTCACTGCGGCAGGGATGGCAGGGGAGGCGACCTCGTGGGAATTAGAAGTGCAAACGGAGTCGAGTAGAATTAGCTGGGAAGGCCTTCTGCACCAAGGCCCAGGGGACATGGAGAAGGCTTCAGGAGAACAGAGGCCCAGCTGTTGATGCCGGTCATGTCTGGAGGGGCTGACCTACAGCCAGTGTTTCTCTTCTATGGGATAACGCTTGGCAACCTTCAAATTTTATAATAAACACACCTTACTTTTGCAACAATAGAAAAAAAAGCCCGAATGATATAAAGATAGATGCCAGGTCTTAATCCAAAGACAGAAGTCTTGAAGAGTCCCGCAGAAACAGCTGTCATGTCTAGCCCCAACATCAGGTAAGCCCCCCATCCCTCTGGCTGCTTTCTCTCATTAAGGACCCTCAGTCTCTAAGTCTTGGGCTGAAACCTGGACCCTTTGGCGCAGAAGGAGCGAGGGCCCAGAGGACAAGACCCTGCTTTGGGCCCCAGCTCAGCCACATAGCAGCTCAGTATGTGCATCCTCTCCTCTGGGCCTCAGGCTGCACGTCTAAAAAACAGGGCTTAACTACCTGCCCCAGTCACCTCTGGAGCCTGTCATGAGACTAGGAATTTTAAAAATTAAGACCACGAACATTAAAGCATCATGTAAGCGGTGGAGGGCCGCCTACCACACCAGGTACTGTTCCCACCAGTGGAGCCGAGCTCCCCTTGTGACGGCGGCCACCTGGCATACCACCGCAGCAGCGCAGCCTCCACGAATACCAAAGGGCCCTGGGCACAGTCATTTTGCTCATTAGGACCAGGGAAGCCAGGAGTCCTCCCTTCCTGAGACGCAAGACAAGCGCCGAGAAGAGACGGTACAGGCCAGCTTCGGAAAGATACGTTTTCATACTCTGCGAAAAACCTCAGTGGGTATCACGTTCCTGCAAAGATCCATAGTGTTCGTGGCATTTCCAGCCCCAAATAAGCACTTGTTTGAGAAATGGCCCCCAGTGGCCCCTCCTCCTGCGAGCGATCACGTGCTAAGGTCCAGCTGCCCACACGGGCACAGGTGGGGAGCTGAGGGCACAGGGAGGACGACACACCAGGATGAGCCCCGTGGCGGGTGTGGCAGATGCCGGCCTGGTGCCCATGGCACTGTCCAGCTGGCTGACGGCGGGCGTGTGACAGCTGCTATCCCGGGACGGGGGGCAAGGGGGACTTACCTCTCCCTCGGGCCCACGTGTAGACACGACTAGTCTCAGTGCTTCTGGGCTTGTGCTCTGTGGGCTCCACGGGCAAAGGTCGGAAGTGGGGGTCATCGGCCCGGCCAGGGGTCTTCAGTGGCAGGATGTACTTGGGGAGCCCTTTGTAGAACCAGGCCCCCGACCTCTTCCAGACCTGGCAGGGGTGACATCTGCTTAGAACAAGGGATGCAGAGCAGCCCTCCCTGTGCCGCGCTCCCACGCTGGCCCGCCCTCCTCTCCTGCTGGAAAGCGCCCCACGCTGTGGGTGCCCAGAAGGTGCTCCCCAGATGCCACCCGCATTCCTCCCACCTGCCTCTTCCCTGGAGGCTCTGGGGCAGAGCGAGCGACAGGAGGCTAGGCGAAGGGCTGGGCTCGGGGCGGGCGCAGTACTGGAAGCTGTTCTGGAGACTCCCCGGGGACAAGGCTATCTCTGTGCAGGTGCAGGAAGAGCCCCGACCTCAGAGAACCCCAGATTAGAATTCACAGCAGCACTGAGATAAGGTCCCCGAACTCTTCATGCCTACTTCAAGAAACACCAAGTACTCCATAATCTCTTTTCCACCAAAGGAAATACATTCAGGGTATTCAGTAAGAGGAGGAGAATGTGAAGGAACGTGACCTTCTCAGAGAAGACCTTGGCAGTTCAGAACAGACGGCCTGGGTTTGAACCGGGACCTGTCACCCGGCAGCTGTGAGATCTGGACACATCGACCTTCCAGATCCCCGGTTTCATCACCAGAAGGTGGAATGTAGGAACAGTACCCGCCTCACAGGGCAGCCATGAGGACCAGACTCTTGAATGAATGGAAGGCCCCACTGCCCAGCGCCGGGCACAGAGCAGCCACTCGAAGATGTAATGCTCATGACGGTCACTGTCACCCTCTTTCTCTCATCTGACAGACATGGAAGTCTTACAACAGTGGACCAAGTTCCCTACTCAAAAGAGAGAATTAATTAATTTATTTATTGGGGTGGGGTGCAGAGGGAGATGAGAGAGAGAATCTTAAGCAGGATCCATGCCAGGCTCGACCTCACAACCCTGAGATCATGACCTGAGCCAAAATCAAGAGTTGGATGTTTAGCTAACTGAGCCACCCAGGCACCCCCCAAAAGAGAGACTTGAAAATCAGAAGGCCAGAGGTTGCCCCGATTCTCTGTAGGACAGATTTTCCTAATCCCCAAGCTTCCTCTGTACATTGGTTCTGTGGGATATTAACATGGACTGGACCACACACACAAAAAAAGTTCCTGCTCCTGTACACTTGGGAAGCACTAGGTTAAATGAAGTATTACTGCAGGACTTCTCAGAGCCTTTAAGACACCAATGTACATAGGGTTCTCCAACAGAGCCAAAGAACATACAGTGCTTCCCACCTGGAATCTACTCAACAGGTTTTCCTAGAGAAACTTAACCCTATTAATTGGTCTGCATAGACTCAGCACCTAACTGCAGCACTGGAATCACTAACTATCATGAGTCATCTCTTTATGCTCCAGAGTGCCAGGCATGGGGCCACCGAGTCCCAACCCTATCCCTGGCTGGAATCACTCACTTCTCTCTCCCAGCTACCCTGTGCAGAAGGGCCTGCTTTTGTGTGGCCCTTGAACACCATAGAACCCGTCTGGTAGGATGAATGCCTCGTGGAGCCCCCTTTAAAGAACCCTTTCTGATCCTCTCATGGCCCTTCTCCAGTAAGTATTTATTTGAATTGATAGCGTGTACACCTGGTCTCAAATTCACGAAACGCAAAATTAAAGTTTCCTCCCCATTCCGAGGCATCTGGTGATAAGTTCTTTGAGGATGCTCTGTTATTATCCCCACTTTCCAGATGGGAAAATTGAGGTTCCTACAACTTAAGCAACTTACCCAAGGCCAGCCCACTGTTCTGTTGGCCTCTGTTCCACACTGGACGCCCCAGAGCCTCATCCCAACAGTTTACAGATGCAAAGCAGGTGCTCACTACGTGTGGCTGAGTGGTGAGTAAAGCCTCAGCAGGGCAGACATCATCGTGGACTCTGAGTGTCCTGCAGACTGGGTGCCTGGGTGGGAGGGGGCGGCCGTACAGGGAGAGCGGATGGGTTTAAGCAGCGGCAGCCAAGGCTACCCTGTCTCTGCAGAGCTGCTGTGTGGTTCCTGAGACACGGGCCCAAGCCCAATAGGGGCTCACTCAGCCTCCGTGTGCTGAGCACCCGTCAGTGCTGGCTTTGCCGGCCCTCCCCTGAGCACATTGGCCTCCTGCCCCCCAACATGGGCTGGGCCTCAGGGGATGAAATGGAGCAAGCCCTCAAGAGCCATCTGTATACCCTGGGCATGTATACAATTTGTTCTGAAGGACCGTGTAGACGCAACCCATGTTTGCCTCCCACCTATCTATCACGGCAACCGTTCTGTGTCAAGTAATGGTCTCCGCCACCACTTTTTAATGGCTTCTTAGTTTGGCTTTATTAAAACTAATTAAACCAGCCCTCCAGTGATAGACATTTAAATGGTTTCCAATTTTCACTCTTGCGAACAGCACTGTAACAATCATCTTTGCACACACATCGGACAGGTGCCCATTACGGTCTTAGAAAACACCCCGGGGGGCGGATCTGCGGGGTCAAGGCATGTGTATCCATTTAGATGGCGACCTATATCGTCAGACCACCCTCCAAGAAGAAAAGCTGAATCTCCAGAGGAGGGCTAAGTGTCTTAAGGGTGGGAAGCCTACACTACCCTTGCTGGTGGGATCTAGGGGCTGGTCTGGGGACCTGCTCAGAGCAGTTCCCATGGGCTGGTGGGTGTGGGGAAGGTGCGTGTTAGGACCCAAGGCCCCCAGATTTAGGTGCCAGAGGAGGGAGGATGGGGACTCCACGGTCACCCCTGGGGCACACAGTCACGTGGGCCTGTGTGAAGGGGAGTGGACAGGACCATGCTGAGGGAGGCTCAGTGACATGGCTTACATGTCACAGCTGTGTGGCTCTCAGTGGGAGAGACCAAGACATGCTACGGAGCTGTGTGTGGGGATTCCATGGGGCCAGACGCATCCCTGACCCTCACTGAGGTCCCATCGCGGCCTCCTGGGCTCTTCCTGCAGAGCTGGGACTATGGTTCTGGCCCATGCCTGTGCGTAGTCCTTGTTTTCCTTTTTTGTTTTAAATTAAAATAAATTTTAAATTAAAAAAAATATCCATAACAGAGGCGCCTGGATGGCTCAGTCGGCGTCCGTCTTTGGCTCAGGTCATGATTCCAGGGTCCTGGGATGGAGCCCCGCATCGGGCTCCCTGCTCAGCGGGAAGTCTGCTTCTCCCTCTCCCTCTGCCCCTCCCCCCAACTCATGCTCCTGCTTTCTCTCACTCCCTATCAAACAAATAAAATATAAAAATAAAATAAAAAATATCCATAACATAAAATTTACCATCTTGGCCACTTCTCAGGGTATGGTTCAGTAGTGTTAAGCATGGTCACGTTGTATAGCCCATCTCCAGAGCTCTTCTCTTGTAAAACAGAAACTCTGAACCCACTGAACAATAGCTCCTTACTCCCCTGTCCTCCCAGCCCCTGACAGCCACCATTGTACTTTCTGAGAATCTGACTCAGAAAGAAGTTGATGACTCTAGGTATTTTGTATGAACGGAATCATACGGTATTGATCTTTTTGGGACTTGGCATGAGATCCTCGAGGTGTTGCAACCTGGGTCAGAACTTTCTTCCTTTTCGAGGCTGAATGGTATTCCATTGTACATCTATACCACATTTTATCTAGCCACTTGGGTCGTGTCTTCCTTTAGGCTGCTCCTTTCATTTTTATTTTTATTTTTTTAAAGATTTTAAAAATTTTATTTTAAATGGTCCTTTCCATTTTAGAGACCACTAGGCTCTACCATCCAGGAGGGGGGGACAGGGCACTCATCACTGTATCTTCAAACTCCTAGCATATGCCCGACACACAGTAGGTGCTCAGCAAACACAGGCTGCATGGCTGAAAGGCAGCTGTAAGTAGTTTGCCGGAACATGTCCCAGTCCATATAGTTGTCACCTTCCTGGAGATGTGGCCTGAGGGTTTCACCTAAGTCCTTGTAACTAATCAAATGGACGTACTGTTTTGGATTAAAGAGGGCTAAAGAAGTGCTTAGCGGGGAGTGCCCAGCAAGCTCCAGCGAGCCCCCCTGACCTTGCCCTCCGGGCCCTTCCTCGAGCACCAGTGCGACCCGCAGCCCTGGCTGCTCCTGGCTCCCCCAGCACATCGCAGCCAGCAGGCCCTGTGCCATCAGCCTCACCTCCTGTTGCAACGATCCACCTTCACCCCGACATCATGCTGAAAAAAATACTGATCAGTAATGTGCTTTTAGAAAATAGGATAAAGAGCCCAAGATCCAAAGTATTAGGCTGAATTGCATGAACATGGGGACAGTCGATGGTTTTTTGGTATTCAATCATTTCCTATAAATCCCCCTGTGAATTTCATATAATTCACTCTGATATTTATGCTCAGCAGGGCAATGACCCTGTGGGGCTATCCTGGCGTCCAGTGGGTCAGTCACTCCATGTGGGTCCATGGTCCCGGGGCCTGGGGTCTGCCTGCTTCTATTGCGTTGGCACTGCAGTTGGGCAAACCTGACGCCGTCGCTGTGGACAAAGACCAGAAGACCAGAAAGGCCGGTGATCCTGGACCAGCTGGAGGAGCCACAGTTCCAGGGGCCCCACAGCGGGCGTGACCAGAGCACACAGGTGCTTTACCCAATACGGACGGCACTCCTGGGTAGGGGTGCATGAAATGCAGTGTTCTGGAAAGTGCCTTCCACTGGGAGAGCAGGACTGCTGAGGCGAGGCGGGAGGGATCCCAGCTGGGCTGAGGTCTGAGCTGCCGCCCCACCTCCCCCCATGTCAATCCATGCCATCCTCAGACCTTCTCTCGCCTTGCTGCCCACTCTGCCCTGTGAAATGCACAACTGGAGCTTTTATTCGCGTGATTTCTGCTCTGTGCCTCCAGGCCCATCACCCACTACCTGGCCCAGCACCCGGCCCCCTCCCCAAGAACAGTAGCAGGAGAAGCCCTCCACAGATCAGAAAACCTCCACTTTCTATAGAAGCCGTGGGATTCTGTAAAACCCCAGTCTGCTCCCCACGTGTGGTTTGCTATGATAAGGCCAGCACAGCAGCCATCCTTGAAAATGCCATTTAATAGGAAAAGACCTGCATTGCCGCCATGGAATTTGCAGGGGTGGCCAGCGGCATTAAAGCCTCCCCGTAGCACTGCTCTGTGCTCTGCTTCGAGGTTTTCATTAGGATTTCAGCTCACGGCCAACCTGACTGCAGATACTGATGGATATTAGCCAAGCTGTTCCCAGGGAATTTTAATTACCATGATAACAATTGCTAATCATTGGCATTTCCTAAATGGCTATGGCTGGAGAAGGTGGTGATTGCCAGGCCCTGTTGGGAAGAAGAGGATCCCACGGGACCAGCCGCTGGGGAGGATGGGTAAGGGACGGCCTAAGATCTCTGTCCCTGCCCACTGCTCCACCCCTTCCGTGTGCTACCGCCTCTCCCTGCCTCCCAGCAACTCAGGAGTGCACCTGCATGAATTCAGGTGAGGCGTCCACACCTGGGAAGAGCAGAGGTACAGTCTGCGGCCTTTGCACATGCTGTCCCTTCCACCTGATGTGTCCTTCATCCTTGTCTCCCACCAAGGCAGTGACACTGCCCCTAGGAAGACTTCCGTGCCACCTGGAGCCGAGCCAGAGCACCTGTGCTCTGCTGCTGGAGGCCATGTGGAGAGGCAGCGGCTCCGGCACCTCACCCAGCCGGGGAGCTGCGAGCCCAAGGGCAAGGCTGTGCCACCCCTGTACTCCCAGGGCCTGCGAGGAGCCGGTGCGTGGCAAGAATGTTGCTGACTGACAAAACGAATGAACAAACGAAGAAGGCAAAGCAAAGGAATCATCCTCAGGGGACAAACGTGGGACTCTGTCTTCAAGGAGACCATGTTCTGTCTGCTTAACAAGCTCCAGGCTGGCCCAGGCTTGAAAAGCCACAGGAAATGGCCTGTTATACAGAAGTCTTCCTGCTTACACTTCGTTCTTTTAAAAAGGGTCTCTTAAAGGGTCAGCCCACCTGGCGGACAGGCCGCACGGCCTTCCCTAACACGTTACCTGAACGCACACGCACACACACACACGCACAGTGTGTCAGCCTCCCAGAAACTCCACCAGGCAAGCTAACCTTCACTGCATGGCCAACAGGACCCCAGAACTCTACCACCCTTGCCTCCCTCACCAGCCTCATCTCTTGCCTCATCCTGCCCTGCACTCGGGCTCAGCCAGACACAGCCCCTCTCACTCCCTGACCACAGTAAGCGGTCTCTTGCTTCCAGGCCTCTGTATATGTTCTCCTTCTTCCCTCCCTGGGCTGGGATGAAGAAATCCAGCCTGCAATGCACACACTGTTATGATGACCCATATATATGCCTGTTTCCTGCACCAGATCGAAAGCTCCAAAGTCCGTAACGGTAGGATGCACACAGGGCCCCCAATGCATGATAGCACACAAAAATCTGTCAGCTGAGGCTACTGAGCACGTCCAAATTTCAAGGCTTTATGTAACTCAAGTTCCTTAAGAGAAGCACTGGCCGAGAGGGTGTCATGGACTGAAGTGTGCCCATGCACCAATTCATACGTTGACGTCCTGGGGGATGGTGTCCAGAGATGGGCCTTCAGGAGGTAGTTAGGGTTAGATGGAGGCATAAGGGTGGGCCCCTCATAATGGGATTAATGTCCTTAGAAGCGACACCAGAGAACGTGTTTCTGTGTCTTCTGTGCGAGGACACAGAGAGGTGGCAGCCACCTGCAGGCCAGGAAGAGTGTTCTCACCAGGAACTGACTCTGCCGGCACTTTGATCTGGACCTTCCAACCTCCGGAACTGCGAGCAGTAGACTCTTGTTCTCTAAGCCCCTGTCTAGGCTCTCTCATTATGGCTGCCTGCGCTGAGGGAGAAGCTGCCTGGGAGCTTGTAGAAGCTTAACAATGGCCCCCATTATTTTCCTCTCCTCCCATCAAGAGGGGGGTCTATTTCCCCACCCTTCAAATCTGCTCTAGGCTTGTGACTTACTTTGACCAACAGACTGTGGTGGTGGGAACATGGGACTTTCGATCAGACCCTGAGAGGCCCAGCAGCTCCCCTTCTCACAGTCTGGAACACTGCGGGCATTGTGTGAGACAGCCTGGTCCAGTGTCCGAGATGGAGAACTGAGGTGCCCCAGCTCCAGCCAGCACCACCTGTGAGCAGTGAGGCTCCTCGGACCCCTCCCTGGTGGAACTGTCCACAATGGCAGCCCTCGGATGCCCCGGGAGACCTTGGCAAAGGAACCGCCCTGCTGAGCCCAGCCCAAACTGCAGGCCCATGAGCAAAGAAATGTTTGCTGTTTTAAGCAATTTAAGGCTCCAGGCCTCCAGCAGGAGATCCATCCTCTGTCTAGACACTCCTAGAAAAAGAAACAATCAGGTACATTGATAACTAATTGAGTAAAGCAGGAAAGTTAAATTCAGGGACTTAAAAGAAACAACTGGAGAAGAAAAGGCTCCTAAGAAGTTAAAAATACAATGCAGAAATATAAATGTAAAATAAAGGCTAAAAGGTAAAAGTGAGGAAATTTGGAATGTGGAGCACAAAGAGAAAGAAACAGAAAAATGTAAAAGAAGTGATAAGGGACAAGAAATGCTCAATTTGAGGGGTCTAATTCCTAACAGTAGACTCCCCAGGAAGAGAGAGAAATAAAAAAAAAAAATTCCTGGAGCTGAAGGAGAACATGTATTTTCAGATTAAAAGATTTTTATTGACTATAAGGCAGGAAAAATGAAAAGTCAAAAAAAGCAATAGACACATACTCATAAAATCATTTAATTCCAAATATAAAAAAGAAGATTCTAGAAGCTTCCAGAAAGAAAAAAGAGGCCTATGAAGAAACCAGAATCAGAACAGCATCAGACTTACCATCGGCAACACTGGATGCTAAAAAGCTATCCATCTAGAGTTCTATCAGTCAAACTATCAATCGAACATGAGAGAATAGAGACGTTTTTAGACTTGCAGGGACTCCAAATTTTCCTTGCACATTCCATTTTTAAGAGGCTACTTTAGGATGGGCTCCAGCAAAACGCAGGTGAAAACAAGAAAGAAGAAGACAGAGGATCCTAGAAACAGCCCTCCTGAGTTGGAAGGAAGTCCCATGAGGCTGGCTTTTAGTAACCAGAGCAGGCTGGAGTCAGAAAAGGGTCTGCAGGGGTTTCTGACAGGGAAAGAGAAGGCTCTGCCCAACAAAAGGTAAAATCAAGAAGCTGTGTAAAAGGGCATAACACCTTCAATATTTTTTTGTCATTGAAGGAAAAAAAATCAGTAAAAACCTCCAGGGAAAATTAAAAATCAGACCAGAAAATCATGATCTAAATACTAGGTCAATTAAAATATGACATAGAAATGAAAAGTTCAAAAGGAATTCATCAGATCATGATACTAGGAACATTTTCATTTGGGGGATGCAGGGGTCAAGGTACCAAATGTGATCTTCAGGGGCACCTGGGTGACTCAGTGGGTTAAGCGTCTGCCTTCAGCTCAGGTCATGATCTCAGGGTCCTGGGATCGAGCCCCGCATTGGGCTCCCTGCTCCTTGGAGAGCCTGTTTCTCCCTCTCCCTCTGCCTGCCATTCCCCCTGCTTTGCTAACTCAAATGCTATTTATGGATTTCTCAACCTGAACTAACCTAGAGACAGTGTGTTCTAACTTTTCTTAGATTCTGTATTTGTCTCTCTGGCATCCATTAATCACGTGGCCAAACTACTGGCCAAAGACGTTGCTATTCGCCCTGTGATGTGGCTTGTGGAGGCACATGAAGGTCATGTCACAAGCCCTCCGACCAATCCCGAGTCCACACCACATTGCCAACAATGCCTTAGCTGACCCTCACCCACCAAGCCAGTGTTCCCCTGCCCTAAATCACCCAGGGCTGCCCTGTAGGTCCCAACGCCTCCCTAAACTGCTTCAACTAGCCAATCCGAAGATAGTTACCCTGCCCTGCCTTGCCTTTCCTGTAGAAACCCCGATAAGGGCCCTGGCCTGAGCTTTCCCTTCATTCCCTTCTGCCTCCTAACCGAACCTGGCGCTTCCCCATGTGACCCTGTGTGTGGCATGCCCCCTTTCTCTTGGGACCGATATATAAGCAATAGATTGTCCTTTCAAGGGCATTCACCTCTCTGTGTTGTCACTTAGTCACTTTTGTAAATTAAGACCAGGCGCGAGTCACAAAGCATGGGAGAATTAATTATGGCTAAAGAACATTCTCAAGGTACCATTCTGGCATCTAATTCATTAAGGTATAGTCTAGAGAAGGAAGGAGGCGGGAACAGGGAAGGGAAGAACAGAGGCATTCGTGCCCACCGCTCACGCAGAAGGTTGATGGAAGAAGAAAGAGGCAAATATTATATAAAGTTACACATTTCATCAAATTCCAACAAATTTTCAGTTATAAAGAATAAAAGTATCAAAAATGAGGAGTGGGGGGCAGCAGAGTGGCCAGGTCAGCCAGCTCATCACCTTTCAGAGCATGCAGTCCACAGAGGATACCCGAAGCTCTCCCAGGGATAAAGTCACGGCAGGAGCCAGCCCGTGAACTAACACAGCCCGTCTGCACACAGTGGGGAGAGGCCGGGCAGGCGACTGCCCTTCTCCAGCTCTTCAGAATGATCGGATTATTTTCTTTCTTTCTTTAAAGATTTTATTTATTTGACAGAGAGAGAGGGCACAAGTGGGCAGAGAGGCAGCAGAGGGAGAAGCAGAGAAGCAGGCTCCCCGCTGAACAGGGAGTCTGACGCAGGGCGCAATCCCAGGACCCGGGGATCATGACCTGAGCTGACAGCAGACACTTAACCGACGGAGCCACCCAGGCACCCTGGATTTTTCTTTTAACTACCTACGTGTATTACTTTGATTAAGATTAAAGTCTAACCAATTGGTCATCGGATGTCCGTGTTATTGAGTTCCTGGGCTGCGTGACGTGTGGAGTTGGGCAATCTGTGGCTGGTATATTGAACCTGGAGATGACTTAAGAGAGAAAAGTTGGGAAAAAAAATAAATAAAATAAAATTTTAAAAAAGAGAAAAGTTGGTAGTTCAGAAAAGGAAAAGAAAGCACTCATTAAAATTTTTTGTAGTGGAGCAAGATAGGAAAAGAATCAAGTCATGGTTAGTTTAAAAACATCTGCATGAGGTCATTTACGGAAATTTCTGTCCCTGAAGAAAGTCAATGTCCTTCTCAGATGTCACTGTACCCATCTAACCTCCAGGAGTCAGAATTCTTTTTAAAGGTTTATTTATTTATTTGACAGAGAGAGAGAGAGCACAAGAAGGGGGAGGGGCACAGGGAGCAGCAGACTCCCCGCTGAGCAGGGAGCCGGACGCGGGGCTCAATCTCAGGACCCTGAGATCAGGAGCTGAGCTGAAGGCAGGCGCTTAACCAACTGAGTCACCCAGGCTCCCCAGGAGTCAGAATTCTGACGGTGGGAAAAACGTGGACAGTTTTTCAAAGAGAACCAGGGCTTCCCAGCACGAAGGCGGGCCGTGCTGGGTCCCTCAGAAAGCAGGAAGGGCTGGGGCATCATGTGCTGTTGGTCAGAGGGAGGCCTGCTCTCAAAGACCGCTGGCCAGTGCCCTCCGACCAGGTTTCCGTGGTGACAAGCTGAGTATGAAAAGCCATAATTACAGCCAGTGGCGACAAGCTGATAGTCAGCAAGGCAAAGTGACATGAGATGCGCTCACGTAACACACATACTCGTTTTTAGTACTGATGTGCAGGAACGCTGGCATTCAAACCAGACTGGGACCACCCTACCTTACAGTTCTGGCTAACAGCTTGACTGCTTGCTGCCCTCAAGGAGGAAGGAGACTCGGCATTTATACAGTGCGTGTGACTGTGGCATGGACTTGACCGTATGTGTGTTTGCTCAGCGTGAGGAGCGAGCGGGGGCGGGCAGCAGGTCACCAGGCCTGTGACCACACAGAGGCGGCTCAGGGAGCCCTGCGGTATCTGTCAGCCTTCAACCCTAGAAGAGCAACCTCTACCTGCCCCGGGTAAGGGGGTGCCTCTGTGATTCGGAAGACGGCTGTGATTCTTACCCTGAAAAGGTACTGTGGGTCACATCAGCAAAAAACAGAAAACAGGTGCATCCAGTCTTCCTAAAAAAAATTGCTCAAAAGTAGAATTCATTTGATCAACAGATGAATTAAAATAAAAAGCTCCTGAGTAGGGAACTCATGGTACCAGAAAATGAACAGTGATCAAT
This sequence comes from Ailuropoda melanoleuca, assembly GCF_002007445.2. NCBI lineage: Eukaryota > Metazoa > Chordata > Mammalia > Carnivora > Ursidae > Ailuropoda > Ailuropoda melanoleuca. Next base: position 2,337,992 of record NC_048230.1, read on the forward strand.
GAAATAAAGACAGAATTCAGTCTAAATAAGTAGTGTACATATAACTACAAAATGATAAAAATGTGAAGGAAATGATGCTTAAAATGTAGATATAAATAATCACTTAATGGGTGCCTAGGTGGCTCAGTTGGTTAAGCATTCCAGGATCCTGGGATCGAGTCCGCATTGGGCTCCCTGCTCAGTGGGGAGCCTGCTTCTCTCTCTCCCCTTGCTCCTCCCCCCTGCTCATGCTTTCTCTCTGTCAAATAAATAAGTAAAATATTTGGAAAAAAAATCAGTTAACAAAAGATAATCTGACCCAAAATTCCAGATTGTCTCAACAAAAGCAAAAAGTGGCTTAAAACCATAAGATACGAGGAATAAACCTAACCAAAGAGATGAAGGATCTGTACTCTGAAAACTACAGAACACTCATGAAAGACATTGAGGAAGACATAAAGAAATGGAAAACTGTTCCATGTTCACAGATTGGAAGAACAAATATTTTGAAAATGTCTATGCTACGCAGAGCAATCTATACATTCAAGCAATCCCTATAAAAATACCATCAACTTTTTTCACAGAGCCAGAACAAATAATCCTAAAATTTGTAAGGAATCAGAAAAGACCCTGAATAGCCAAAGGAATGTTGAAAAGTAAAACCAACACTGGCGGCATCCCAAGTCCTGACTTCCAGCTCTCTTAAACAGCTGTAATCATCAAGACAGTATGGTACTGACACAAAAAACAGACACGCAGATCAATGGAACAGAATAGAGCACCCAGAAATGGGCCCTCAACTCTGTGGTCAACTCATCTTCGACAAAGCAAGAAAGAATATCCAATGGAAAAAAGAAAGTCTCTTCCACAAATGGTGTTGGGAAAATCAGATAGCCACATGCGGAAGAATGAAACTGGACCATTTTTTACACCATGTACAAAAACAGACTCAAAATGGATGAGACCTAAATGTGAGACAGGAATCCATCAAAATCCTAGAGGAGAACACAGGCAGCATCCTCTTTGACCTCGGCCACAGCAACTTCTGGCTAGACACGCCACCAAAGGCAAAATGAACTACCGGGACCTCATCAAGATAAAAAGCTTTTTTTTGCACAGCAAAGGAATCAGTTGATGAAACCAAGACAACTGACAGAATGGGAGAAGATATTTGCAAATGTCTTATCAGATACAGGGCTAGTATCCAGAATCCATAAAGAATTTATCAAACTCAACACCCAAAGAACTAATAATCCAATTAAGATATAGGCAGAAGACATGAACAGACATTTCTCCAAAGAAGACATACACATGGCCAACAGACACTTGAAACAATGTTCAACATCACTCGCATCAGGGAAATACAAACCAAACCACAATGAGATACCACCTCACACCAGTCAGAATGGCTGAAATTAACAAGTCAGGAAATGACAGATGTTGGCAAGGATGTGGAGAAAGGGGAACTCTCTTACACTGTTAGTGGGAATGCAAGCTGGCACAGCCACTCTGGAAAACAGTGTGGAGGTTCCTCAAAAAGTTGAAAATAGAGCTGCCCTACAACCCAGCAATTGCATTAATGGGTATTTACCCCAAAGATATAATGTAGTGATCCGAAGGGGTACCTGCACCCCAATGTTTATAGCAGCAATGTCCACAATAGCCAAACTATGGATAAAGAAGGTGTGGCATATATAGACAATAGAATATTACTCAGCCATCAAAAAATGAAATCTTGCCATTTGCAATGACTTGGATGGAGCTAGAGGGTATTATGCTAAGTGAAATAAGTCAATCAGAGAAAGATAATTATCATATGATTCATATGTGTAATTTAAGAAACAAAACAGAAGAGCATAGGGGAAAGGATGGAAAAATAAAACAAGACAAAATCAGAGAGGGAGACAAACCATAAGAGACTCTTAATCATAGGAAACAAACTGAGGGTTGCTGGAGGGGAGGGGGCAGGGGAGGGGGTAACTGGGTGACAGGCATTAGGAGGGCACATGATGTAATCAGCACTGGGTGTTACATACAACTGATGAATCACTGACCTCTACCTCTGAAACTAATCATATATTATATGTTAATTAACTGAATTTAAATAAGTTTTTATTTATTTATTTATTTATTATTTATTTATTTTTAAAGATTTTATTTATTAATTTGACATAGAGAGACAGCCAGCGAGAGAGGGAACACAAGCAGGGGGAGTGGGAGAGGAAGAAGCAGGCTCCCAGTGGAGGAGCCTGATGTGGGGCTCGATCCCAGAACGCTGGGATCACGCCCTGAGCCTAAGGCAGACGCTTAACGACTGCGCCACCCAGGCGCCCCTAAATAAGTTTTTAAAAAGTGGCTGAAAAAAAACCACTGGGCTCCTCATTCTCAGAGGCAAGGGGAGTTAATAGACACTGCTCCTATCGTGATATAAGCAATTAGACAAATACTGGCTTAAATGTTTAAAAACTTATATATGTATATACACACTTATCTGTCCATTCAAGACAACCAGCAGAATTAAAACTAGGGAAAAGTTTCATCATACTGAAATACGTGATTTTCTGAGTTTTCTTTTTCTTTCTCTTCCTTCCTCCCTCCCTCGTTCCCTGTCTCTCTCTTGTTGTTTTGAAAATTTCCTCCCTGTTCTTGCCATTTTTGTTTTTGGCAGAGACTGAGTTTCAAGCAGCCATCTTTCCTCATTGCTTGCTTCCCCTACCTCAGAAAGATGAAGCTTACAATCAACCTCTGAAGACGGGGTGAGTAGATACGAATTCATTCAAATAACGTTTATTCAGCGCTGCCTATGTGTTACCACAGACCTATGGGAAGAAGGAGCAAATGGACTTGCAAATGCGGGGCCCATGGCATAAACCAGACAGGCTAAGGCCCATGGCCAGGTTTTCCTACCACAGATGAGTGTCCATGCTCTGCCTTCCAGACCCTTCTGTCCTGAGGCGGCTTCCTTCTATCCATCCCCCAAGTGCCTGGGGGGTGAAACCTAGCAATACCAGCCGACAAAGGGCTTTGAGAAGCCCCGGGGCAGCAGGACAGAGCTCTCCTCCTGCCCCAGGCTCTCCACTTACCCCGTGGGAGGTGGGACGTGCTAACTGAGAACTGACCAGTTAGCAGAAAGCTAAGGGAGACCCCTCCCAGGAGTATTTGTGTATTTGCGTTTTAAAGGATGCTACTTTAAAACCTCGAGGGGTGTGTGTGTGCGCGCGTTGGCGAGCCTGGGAGAAAGCCTCCGCGGAACTCTAGGCCCCAGCTCATCCTGGCTGGACAGTCTCGGCTGCCTGGACTGCTGATGGCTGGCCGGCTCCCCACACTGGGGCCAGGCCTGCGCCCCGTCAGGAGACGGGCTGGAAATTAAGCCCCAGCAAAGACAGAGCGCACACCTGCCCCTTCCTCCAGCCCGGCCGCAGGCAGCTCCTCCCTCAGCCCAGGAGGGTGGGGGAGCCCCTTGTGAATTTTCTTTTCATTTCAAGTGGGTTTTGAGCCACCAGGTCAGTCTGGAAGGCAAGCAATTGGCAGCGTAGTGGAACGGAAAAAATGCAGTGCGAAAAAATCTTCTGAGGATGCTGTTTTCTTGACAGATAATTTAACCACCTTGGCTAGATTATTTCAGAACCAAAGGAAATGCTTTGGCTTCCATTAACCCCTGGCGAGGGGCTCACTCCTGTGAGGCTTCTGCACGATTACTGGCGAGGAGTGTTTGCCAGCTTCGGAGGGAGGTGGCTCCCAACGGTGGCTCTCCATGGTGGAGGGGCTGTGTGGGGTGGGCGGGCCAACCTCCACTCGGGCCTCACTCCTTCCTCACCGCCTCAACTCTAGGGCCGTGTGCCCCCGGGGTGCTGCCTAGCCCCCCACATCTCCGCATCTCCCCCATTCCCTGTGATGTGGAAAGGTCCCCGCAAGCCACTGAGAACAGGATCCCCCTCCCCATCTTCCTCCTCTCTGGGCCACACGCCATCTAGTCCCTGTACTCAGAATGGTCTTGTGAGGTCACCAAATCCGTGTAGGCTAATGACACTTTCACAACTGTCGTTAATGACTTGCTTTGTCAACACGGCCTGCAGGCCCCTCTCACTCTTCATTTGCATGCAGCATGAAATCCCTCTGCATCCCAAATATTTAACTATCTTCCCTGTTCCAAGACGGATTTGAGAGGGCAGGCGTGTTACGGTGGCGTTTGGCCGCGAAGCCTGCCTCTGTCCCCAGATGGAGCGGGCCAAACGCAGGAAATGAATAGAGCTGGAATCAGAAAATTGGACAGGCCAATTATAACCCGCCAGGTCTTTTCAGAGGAGCTTTGTGATTTTGATTCAATTTCCAGAACAACAAACATGCCTGTGCTTAAACACAGTCTCAGAAACATATTCCAAAGCCAACCCAAAAGCATTTCTGGGCTGACCTCGACCTGGCAGGGCTGGCGGGCCTCGCGGGACGCTTTCCTCCACTGTGGGTCTGATTAGTCCTTCCTTTCCCATTGCTCTGGCTCCTTCGTGGGGAAAACCGAGAATTCTAAGGCTCCAGGGCCTTGTCTGTCTTCCAGAGTCACCATGGTCTCTCATTGTTTTCAGCTCTTTCTTCCTCCCTGCCTTCCGGGAGATCTTTAAAGTTTTTGTCCCTACCACCAATTCAAGCTTTTTGGGGTCCGGTTTTCACGATCCCATGTTATCTTTAAGGGGTGTGCTGGGAAACTCAGCACCCATACGAAAGTACACGAAAACACAGCAGATTTCAAAGAACTGTAGTCAAGTAAACACCTGTGAACTCACGGAGAAATTAAATATTACTGAATCTGAGAAGCCTAAGCCCTCCCTGTCTTCCAGAGGTAACTGTTGGGAATCTTGTGTTAAGCCATCCTTTACTTTTCTATAAAACAACAACAAAACAAAAAACAAAAACAACAAAAAAACACTTGTGAATTTCTAAATAAAATTAATATTTACTATTACTTGGTTTTGAACATTATATTCGTGAATCACTGTGTATTCTTTGGTGACTTTTTTTCCCTTTGCTTACTGTGTTTTTAATTCATCCTTTGATGAGCTTAGCTGTAGTTCTTTTTTCACTGCTATATAGTATTTCACAGCCACAATTTATCTATCCATTGCACCATGAAAGGCCAGCTGGCTTGTCTCCAGGTTCTTTTGCTGTTACAAAGTATGCTGCTGCGTGCACTCTTGGTCATGTCTCCTGGGGAGCGTTGTTAGTTTCTCCAGGTCGTACAATTAGAGTGGGGTGTGAGGTGGGGCATTGTGCATAGGAGATGGTATTCGTAAGGTGCCGGGTGCAGCGTGGAGAGAACCAGCTGGACTCCTACCAAATGGGCTACTCTGATTTAGTCTGTAGACAAGGGAGCATCAGGACCTGGCTCATGACTGTGACATGACCCTCAAGTTGATACAGGTTGGGAAGAGCAGGCAAAATTCAAGGGTCACGGGGACAACCGGGTGCTGGGACCCAAAGCCAGGTTCAGAGATGCAAATCATTACTAGAAAGTGGTGAGGGCCAGGCTGGGCTTTAGTTCTGGGTGCGTTGGCCTGGTCTGGGATGTAATGACTTACAAAGTCAAAACAAGAAGAAGTGGGGCAGGGAGCCAGGGGTTCCCCAGAGGGTGGGGGATGACCACTTTGGCAACGAAGGGGAGAGAGGCTGAGGACCACCTCTATTCATCCATCCTGTCTCCTTCCAGCCCTGGAGGTGTCCTGGAATAGGAAGGGCTGAGGGCCTATTCTTGGGAGCAGTCGTCATAGGTTTGGTAGAAAATCAGGAGTAGGAGGCTGGTCTAGTAGCAAGAGCCTGTCAGACAGCCCAGGTTCAAATCCCAGCTCTTCATGTCCTCACTGTGTCATCTTGAACTTGTCCCTTAAGGTCCCAGAGCTTCCATTTGGCTGGAAAATGGGGATACAGAGCCCCATGCCTGGCCCAGAGGAAGATCCCAACAAAGGCCAGTTTTTTCCTGATTCTTTTTTTTTTTGGATAGAGGGATTTTCTGGCACTGTGGTAGGTCATGTGTCTTGAATTATTTCCTTAGAATTGGGGATGGATGTGTTTTTCCAGGGCTGGGCACCACCTAGGAGCTTAATAAAACTTCCTGAAGGATGGAGTCACACTCTACTCCCTAGTCTCCATCTGCAAGACAGCTGGCTAGGGGGAGGGGCATCACCGTGCCAGCCTATGTCATTTGGCATCTGAAAAACAGGCAGGAAAATCTGATGATCCAAACTTTTATTCAAATTAGTGCAAGAAAACGACCAAATTATATGCTTTCTCTCTCGTTTTAAGCCCACCTCCCCAGGGACACAAACCGGAGGGTATCATAGCAAGGGAAACCAGGTCACAGGGACCCAATACGGGGGAGTGGGGGGGGGAGCTCGATTGTGGTGTCACGACACTATCATACCAACATATCCACAGGAACAGTGAAGCTGGCCCGCACCTTGTTATACTAAGGTTGGTCACACAGATCACACGGTTCCTAAGCCCACAGACTGCTGAGCACCCTGGGGTGGCTGAGTAAGTGGGGGGCGCCCACAGTGCAACAGAGCCAAGCGGTAGGAGCTGTGGGCCATGCTCCTGGTAAGGCTTCCCAGCCGGCAGTGTCAACCCATCTTCCTACTCCCCGTGGCCAAAGAGCCTCCTGCAATCAAGCCCCCTTGCCCGCCGCTCAGTGGAACCCAGGGCCTCAAACACGGAAGTGGGGAACCTCACTGGCTCCATGCTGCGCCGTGAACATGTTGGCACAGTGTGTCCCCATCCTGGACAGCTCCTTCCCCAGGGAGTCCCTGGTCTTTAGGTGTTTGCTGACATCTTAGCTTCTCAAAGAGGTCTACCCTGGTCAGTCTCCACCCCTCCCTCTTTTTAAATTTTTATTTTTTTTAAAGATCTTATTTATTTATTTATTTGAGAGAGAAAGAGTGGGAGAGCCAGAGAGCACAAGCAGGGGGAGGGGCAGAGGGCAGAGGGAGAAGCAGGCTCCTCATTGAGCAGGGAGCCCCTTGCAGGACTCGATCCCAGGACCCCGGGATCATGACCTGGGCTGAAGGCAGACTTAACCGACTGAGCCACCCACACGCCCCTCTCCCCCTTTTTTAAAACTGCGGTAAAATATACATAATATAAAACCTACCATTCTGCCCATTTTTAACTATCCAGTCCAGGGCCATTAAGTACATTTGCGTGATTGTGCTACTGCCACCACCATCCGTCTCCAGACCTTTCTCATCTTCATCTGAAACTCTGTGCCCACAAAAGAGTAACTCCTCCTTCCCCCAACCCCTGGCCCCTGGCCACCTCCATTCCACTTTCTATGAGTTTGACTACTCTAGGGACCCCACGTACGTGGGCTCCTACAATATTCGTCCTTTTGTGTCGAGCTTATTTCCCTTAGCATCATGTCCTCCAGGTTCTTCTAGGTTGCAGCGTGCGTCAGAATTCAATGCCTTTTTAAGACTGACTAATATGGATAATAACCGGTGCATACAACATTTTGTTTATCCATTCATCAACAGTAGCCACTCGGGCTGTTCCCACCGTCAGGCTGATGTGAATGGTGCCGCCAAAAACGTTAGTGTGCGATATCCGTTGGAGCCCCTGCTCTCAGTGCTTCAGGGTACATACTCGGAGGAGAGCTGGTAGATCATTAATTTGCTGAGGTGCCACCACACTGTTGTCCCCGGAGGCTGCGCTGGTCCACATTCCCCCAGCGGTGCACAAGGTGCCAGTCTCCCCACATCCTCACCAACACGTGCTATTTTCTGTTTTGTTTTGTTTTTTAAGGTTTTATGTATTCATTTGACAGAGAGAGCAAGCACAAGCAAGGGGAGCGACAGCAGAGGGACAGGGAGAAGCAGGCTCCCCGCTGAGCAAGGAGCCTGACATGGGACTCGATCCCAGGACCCTGGGATCATGACCCGAGCCAAAGGCAGACGCTCAAAGCCTGAGCCACCCAGGAGCCCCTATTTCCTGCTTTTCAAATATCAGCCGTCCTAATTCTCGAGTGATGTGGTCTACTTTTAACCATGCAGCCTCCCTCCCCACCCTGCACCCACCACTCCTGATTATTGGCCCTGTTCTCCTCTTTCTTTTTCCCATTCAGAATCTGACAGCCTATATAATTTGCTTATCGATTAGTTGGTTATGTTCATTGTTCCCTCTCTCTTCCCCTAGCCCCTGCTAGAATGTAAACTCAAGGTACAGGCATTTGGCTGTTTTGTTCACTGCTATCTTCCAAGGGCCTAAAGCAGCACCCAGCACGTAGTAATTCCTCAATGCTGAATGCATGAACAAATGAACGAATGAACAAACGAACGGAGAGTTGAGTTGTTAGGAGCTTTAGAGGCAGACACACCTGGCTTCAACCCCTGGCTCCATTGATTACCACCTGGTGTCTTTGGGCAAGTGACCTCCTTTCTCTAAGCCTCAGTTTCCCCATTTGTCACACAAGGACAATAATGAGTGCCTCACCAGGCTCCTGAGAGGCTGAAGCTAGACATTTGCGGTCTGGCCCTCAGCGGGTGCTCGCTTAACATCCATACTCAACGCCGGACTGCATTCCTCTGGCGCGCACAGGCAGGACAACGGGGCCAGTGGACTGGAGCACGGTGGTGAGAAAGTCCTCTTGGACTGGGCAGCATCTCAGAGAGGTAAGTTCTCTAGTGCACAGACACAGCCATAGGCAGGCACCCCAAATAAGGGGCAGGGAAGTGGGTGGGAGACGACTCTGCCCTCTCCCACAGGAGGAAGGGGGGCTCGTGGGCCCCAGGACCCTACTCCTCCTGCCACTTCCACATGTGTGGGAGGCCAGGAGCCTGCACTGATGGTCTGCTTGGCAGAGCCACGGAGTGTGGGAGGTGACCAACACACTGAGGAAGTATGGCCATCCGGGTCCCCCTGGGACGCCGTGACAGCAGCCCAGAGCCAGACACAGATGGCGGGGCCCTCAAGCAGCCGCCCGCCTGCTTGCTCGAGTGCCAGCCACCCACTCCTGAGCACACTCATGGGCCTCCGGAGGGGGCCCTCTGGCAAAGCTGTTTGCAGCAAAAATCCAAACTGCAAGTAACAGCAGGACCAGGAGAGAACCGGCGTGGGGAAGCAGATGGCAGCTTGCAGTAAGCGCGGGCTGCCTGCCTGGGAGGCAGGTGCCACAGGGGGGCTGGGCTCGGCTGGCGTGGCTGCTTCCCACAGCGCTGGCTTGCAATTGAGGGAGCCCCTGCTTCTCCTGGCCTCCTGCAGGCCTGTGCCAAGGTGGACCCTCTCCAGGCTAGGCAAATTAGAGATGATTTTTTAAAAAGATTTTATTTATTCATTTGAGAGCGAGAGACAGAGGAGAGCACAAGCAGGGGAGAGGGAGAGAGAGAAGCAGACTCACCACTGAGCTGGGAGCCCAATGCAGGGCTCGATCCTGGGTCTTGAGTGGAAGGCAGATGGTTAACCATCTGAGCCACCCAGGCACCCCAATTTAGAGATGATTAAAGACCACCATGGGAAGCCACTTTCCTACTTCAAAAATTCCTCTTTCAGTCAATCAACAAACAGGAGAGAGGGGCCAGGAGGTGAAGAGACAGACTCAGCACCAATGGGCATCCATGTGGGACCCCAGCCAGGGCCAGCTGTGATGAGACTTCAGGGAAATCAAAAACACCCTAGTGGGAAAATGTTCTGAAGTGATCTGAACAGGGAACTGGCTTTCCTTTTTTGCAGACGTCTCTTTCAATCAGCAAACATTTCCCAAGCACCTTTTATATGCAGAGCACTGCAGGAAACAGAGTAAGTGTAGGTGTAGCCCCGGGACTCCGCGGAGTTACAATCAGGATGCAGAGCAAAACTGGGAAGGCAAAGAAAACGCTCTAATTGTATTAATCAGCTTTCAATTGCTTACAAATTGGTCTTCTCCCCTTTCTACTCAGCCCCCTCGGAGACTGCCTGCATCCTCAAAGAAGACTTACTCCAAAGCTACAGCCTCTAAAAAGAGGCTAGAGGAACGGTTTCTAGAATCCTGGGGAATTTAGAGTCTAATTAACCTTTCCATGGATTACAGTATAACTTTGAATGAGTCACTGTATTTTTTTTAATGAATCGGGATTAAAGGCTAAACAAGAAATGAAATAATTTCCGGCTTGCAACATCATGTGTTTAGAAGCCCCTGACACAGCCCCTCCCAACCTTGCGCTAACACAGGAAAGCACATGAAGAAAGGCCACAAGGACAGCAGCGAAGGAGGAATCTGATGGTCAGCCTACATACAGCTGGTCTCCCCTCCAACGGAAGAGTGGGCCGGACGGGAAGCACATCACTGGCCCACCTGGGGGGATCAGGAGACAAGGGTCCGAAGCCCCTGGACAGCCTTCCTGGTGCGGTACGTCTGTGGGTTTCTGGAGTCGTGGAGGAGCTGTCCTTCCTCCCCCAACCCTGTCTTTATCAATGGGAGACAGATTCCCAGAAAAGAACCAGGTGTGGGAAGGAGCTGGCATCCTCAGCTGCATCTGGGAAGGTGTGCTTCTTTAAGGCTCAACAGTGGGAGAGCAGGGACAGGCGGGTAGAACAAAGGAGGCCCGCAGATTTCTCCATCCCTCCTAGTCCCGATGGCCAGAAGGCCAGGTCACAGGAGACTCACGGTGCCCCTTCCGTGGAGCGAAATCCCGGACAAAGGAAAGGGCTTGTGAGCAGCTCCGGTGCTGCCCCAGGTGCACCCTGAGTCTGCAGCACTCAGAGTCTGAAGGCGGCCGGGGGCACGTTCCGGGCATACGCACCAAGACGAACACGGGAAACCTCCAAAGTCACACCCCCTCCCCAAGAAAGGAATCAGTGATGGGGAAGGAAAGCTTTAAGGTTTTTCAGAAGGGGGGGGGTTGAAAATTATCTGGTAGAAGACCATGGATACAGAAGACAGAGAATGGAAATGCACCTTTCAAATTAAAAGTGGCCCCAAGAAGAGACAAGAATAGTTGAGAACAAAGCAATAAGCAAAAACCTAACTGACACGCTTTCTGGGGTCGAAGATCCAAGTATGCCTGTTCTAGACAAAAATCAAAATGACCTAGGCACATCCAGACAAAAATGTTAATTTCCATATATATATATATATAAATAACACCTCCAGGTTACGCGGAGAGGAATAAAAGCAAAGTCTGGCTTCAGACTTCTCCCCCATGTCTGTGCTTGCTGTGAAAACTACTTTCTGTTGTACACTGTGTCTTGTCATCCCGCCTTCTCTTTTTCTCAGTTTTGCCTTCACGGGCTTCATCTCCTCGGAGGCTCAGCTGCATCCTCAAAACAGTCCTCCGGCTCACGAGGTCCCCTTCGGGGTTCTCCGGTGGTGCCTGATGTGCCACTGAACCAGTCTACTGAGGGCTGCTTTAGTCCCCCTTCAGGTTTTTCTTTCCCTTCCCTTCCCTTCCCTTCCCTTCCCTTCCCTTCCCTTCCCTTCCCTTCCCTTCCCTTCCCCCTTCCCTTTCCCCTTCCCTTCCCTTTCCCCTTCCCTCCCCTTTCCCATTTCCCCTTTCCCCTTTCCCCTTCCCTTCTCTTTCTTTTCCTTTCCGTTTTTTTTTTTTTTTAAGATTTATCTATTTATTTTAGAGAGAGAAAGAGAGTGGAGGGGAGAGACACAGAGAAAGAGAAACCCAAGCAGACTCAGTGCTGAGCCTGATGCTGACCTCAAGACTCTGAGATCATGACCTGAGCTGAAACCAAGAGTCAGACGCTCAACCAACTGTACCACCCAGGCGCCCTCCCCCGCTTCTGGTTCTTTAAATCTTTTTTTTTTTTCTCTCTTTTTTTTTTTTTAAAGATTTTATTTATTCGACAGAGATAGAGACAGCCAGCGAGAGAGGGAACACAAGCAGGGGGAGTGGGAGAGGAAGAAGCAGGCTCATAGCGGAGGAGCCTGACGTGGGGCTCGATCCCATAACGCCGGGATCACGCCCTGAGCCGAAGGCAGACGCTTAACCGCTGTGCCACCCAGGCGCCCCTGGTTCTTTAAATCTTGAACACATGTCTGAGTTTATTAATTTGCCAACAAGGAAATCAGGGAAATGACTACAGTGTGCCTGTTCAAGGAGGGAATGGAGACGGGAGTGGGGTGGGGAGTGGGGAGATCCGATGGTTACATAGCAGCAAGTTGAAAAGAATTGTGTGGTCCCAAAAACATATTTGTGACAAGTGGTACAGCAGAAACAGGGACTCGGAACTCCAGGCTGTTGGGAGTACCAACCAGGGATCAAAAATAAAAAACAATAAGAAGCAAATGATAAGGAAATCTATGTGGCTGTTAACAGGAACGATGAGGTTTATTGCTCTAGAAAATTACCAAAGTTCAGTTCAACTGAGTTTTTAAATGTATTAATAACATTTTTCATTTTTAGAAATGAAAACGGTTCAGTGGTTCTTTTTCAAATTTGCTGATTTGTTTTTCAAAGGTCCTGCTTGTTTGATGTGGTTTCTCTTCCTTCTCTTATCTCTTTTACTTCTCTAATTTAAAAAAAACATATTTATATCTCTTTTAGTTTCTCTGTTTTCTCCCATTCTCTGGACACCAATCCTCATTGTTAATTTGCTGACTCTCCCTCATGGTGATTCTTTCCACATGTGGTTGGCAGACAACAGGGGCAAATCCACAGAATTTAGAGTGGGAAAGATTATCATCAATTCTATCAGTCAAGTTGTCTTTTTTGTATGAAGGCAAGAGTTATTGGGGCTCCTGGATGGCTCAGTTGGTTAAAAGGCTGACTCTTGATTTTCGCTCAGGTCATGATCTCAGAGTCCTGACATAGGGCCCTGAGTCCAGCTCTGTGCTGGGCGGGGTGTTGGCTTGAGATTCTCTCTCTCCCTTCCCCTCGGCCCCTCCTCTCCCCTCCTCTCTCTCAATAAATAACTAAATAAATCTTAAAAAAAATAAAAAATAAAGGCAAGAGTTATTATTAGATAGCAAAATACTCAGAAAACATACCGCCCATGTGCCCTTATTTATGATTACATAAAATTACATACCAGCTAATTATGGGATAAATCAAAAGTAGTAACTCAAAGGTCTATAAGAAAAGAGGGAACATAAAAGCTGGTGTTTATTTTTCCCTTCCAAGAATCCATTCTGAATATATAATTTAAAATGTAGGCAAAGAGTTGTGTACAGATACATACTACGGTTGTTAGTAAAAAGGAAAAAAAGGAAATAGCTTGGATATCCTAAATTAGCAGAAGTAGCCATCTGACAGAAGGTTTACAAAGAGCTGAAAACACTTATGATATGTCAATTTTTTTAAAAGATTTTATTTATTTATTTGACAGAGAGAGAGACAGCCAGCGAGAGAGGGAACACAAGCAGGGGGAGTGGGAGAGGAAGAAGCAGGCTCCCAGCAGAGGAGCCCGATGTGGGGCTTGATCCCAGAACGCCGGGACCACGCCCTGAGACCAAGGCAGATGCCTAACGACTGAGCCACCCAGGCACCCCGATATGTCAATTTTAAAACATAGGTTCAACAATATAAAGAAAAAAGGCAGAAAAAAGATCAGAAGTAAACATGCCAAGATGTTAGCACTGATTGTCTCTGGATCATAAGATTTTCAGTTGGGGGTGTGTATTTCTTTATGCTTTTTGGTACACTGTAAATGTCAATAATCCATATTAATTTCATAACCAGAAAAGAGTAAAATGTATGTAATATTTTAAAAAAATGAAAACTTCGGGGCGCCTGGCTGGCTCAGTGGGTGGAGCGTGTGGCTCTTGATCTTGGGGTTGTGAGTTTGAGCCCCACGTTGGGGATAGAGATTACTTAAAAATAAAAACAATAGGGGTACCTGGGTGGCTCAGTTGGTTAAGCGTCTGCCTTTGGCTCAGGTCATGATCCCGGGGTCCTGGGATCAAGCCCCACGTCGGCCCCCCTGCTCAGCGGGAAGTCTGCTTCTCCCTCTCTCTCTGCCCCTCCCCGCTGCTTGTGCTCTCACTCACACACTCTCTCTCAAATGAATAAATTTTAAAAAATCTAAAAAAGTTAAAATGAAAACTTCTAAGAGTAACAACAGCTAAGAACTTAAATATCTGAGGTAAAACTGACTACAAGAGATGAAATACTATCTTACTGACTCTGACATTATAGCACACAATTTATTCTCGAAACAACAGCCAGAGTATCCTTTAAAAACAGGGAGAGGATTCAAGTCACATCTCTCCTCTATTCAAGACCCTCCAAGGGTTCCCCCTTCCACTCAGAGCAAAAGCCAAAGTCCTTACAACGTTCTACACGGAGCAACATGCTCTGACCCCTGCCGCGCCTCTGACCTCCTCTTCCAGTCACACGGCCTCCGGGCTGTTCCTCAAACCTACCAAGGACCACCTGCTTCAGGGCCTTTGCACTCACTGTACCCTCGTCTCGGAATACTGTCCAAGCACAGAGCCACATAATGTGCTCAAATGTCGTCTCATCCGTGAGCCCTTCCCTGACCGCCACATAAAATACAGCGGCTACCCCCGTGTTCCCAGCACCCTCCCCTTTACCCCGAGCCCTCTGTCGCCATCTGTGACATGGCAGGATTTACGATGTCTGGGGTCTCCGTCTCCCCGGAGAAGAGCTATTCTGCCTGGCGCACAGAAGATGTTCGATAAGTACATGTTGAATGCTCCAGCGGATAAATGCATTCAATCGGGGCTGAGGTTCACGTCGCTGCACTGGTGCAGTTCCCAGAGCAGGCAGCAGCGCCAACCTGACAGCCCCAGGGACCTTTAACCAGCACCCAGAAAACAATCCGGACAGTTACAGCCAGAGACGACAGGAGGGAAGTGTCAAAAAGAGAGACAGGTCCGAGCGTCTGGGCACAGTGGTATGAGTTTCCATCACAAGATTCAGGCTCTCCGTCAGGATGTGGCTCCGGCCGCAGGACAGAACTCCACATTTTTATCACAGGCGCAGAACCAGCTCCGTGTGGCACTTAAAACGACATTTTAAATGCTCTTTCTATTTAACTATCTCTTTGTTGTGATTAGATAATTTTTTCTAAGACAAAAAGGCATGAGGAAACCAATTACCCTGTCACTCTCCCACCTCCAAGGCAGGCGGGAAAATGCAGCACCTGGGGGTGGCACGCGGCCTCCTATACGTGCACTGTCACGGCCGTCCACACCTCCCAACTGCCCGCGCCGCGCCTGGAGCTGCGGAGGGGGCACCAGGAGCACTCCTGATCCTGCTAGGTCATATGGGCTCTAGAAATTCAAGGACAAACTGATAGCATACCGCACAGCCTTATATAGAAGAGATAAGAAAATTCATCCTAAGCTATTTTGGACTCTTCTGGGCACCGGAGCGCTCTGGAGATTAGGATGGGCCAGGGGTGGGCCCTGCACGCGGCCGGAGGGGGGCTAGCCAGGGGCAGCTGCCTCCAGAGTGCTCCGCTAAACCATTACGTTCGCTAAATTCGTCTTCCACCTCCTTTCCCTGACAGCTCCTTCCTCTCTGCCCTCCCACGGCTTGGGGGTGACCGTCATTTCATCCTGCTAAGTGTCTGCCACAGAAGCTCTGGGAAGGAGTCTCCTCTCTCGTGGCAGTGGGTACCTGAGTCTCAGAAGGGAGCCCTGGAGACCAAAGGGCCTCAGGTTCAAAGTGGGCATTTCTGGCTGGGTGAGAGGGAGGCCTCTGACATTATGAAGTACCTATTCCAAGCCAGACCTTTCGTGCACTTTATAGGCTTTAAGGACCTTGCTGAATTCCCACAGCTCCTCTGGGAAACTGCTGCTTTCACCTCATTTTCAGCGTGAGAAATTGGAGAACTCCAAGCAAGACAGAATGTTCGTTCATACTCTGAGGACCTTCCCTGTTCCAAGACAACAGCTGCGACAGATGAAAATATTCTAAAAACAACAAGAAAACTTATCTGTGTTTAAAAATAATATATATTACATATATATCTATCTCAAAGGATCAGAGACTCCAAAGTTACCATTTCAACGGGCCAAAGGCACAGCCTGCTGAGCTCTGGGTCCAGAAGCACATGGAGGCAGCTGGGAGCTTAGCCTTCCTGGGTATGGGGACTAAAAGTGCCACCTGAGAGATGGGGCACCACAGCCAGAGCCCCTGAAAATGGGAGCTGGGAAAGGGATTTCCCACCTGGGGAAGGAGGCTGAAAAAAGCAGAGACGACCTCTCTGCCCAAGCCAGTGATGCTCAGCTCTGGGCATGATCCCATGGTCACTGTGGACATACAACCCATCACTAACCCAAGAGACATGGCTTTGCACTGGCAGGGGCGTGGGAGTGGGGACCCAGGACCTGGGCGGAGGAAACGCAAGACCCCTCGGCAAGGAGAGCTGGCTGGAGGTGGTGGGCAGGGAGACAGACTGACTCCCACTCAAGATGAGCGTACAAACCCAAATTCCAAGACACCTGAGGAAAGCTGACACTGAGAAAGACAAAGGACAAAACCAACAGTTGGGAGATAGTCCCAGCGTTTAGTGAACTAAAGATTCTACCCAGAAAGTATTCCGGAAGGAAGGAAGGAAGGGAGGGAGGGAGGGGAAGGAAGGAAGGAAGGAAGGAAAAAGAAAGAAAGAAAGAAAAGAAAAAAAGAAAGAAAGAAAGAAAGAAAGAAAGAAAGAAAGAAAAAAAGAAAGAAAGAAAGAAAGAAAGAAAGAAAGAAAAAGAGAAAAGAAAGAAAAGAAAGAAAAAAGCAAGCAAGCGTGCATGCTATTGGGAGCCTCTGGAGAATGAATGGAGGCTCAACAACGTATCCAACAGGATTTCCAGAAGAGTAGACATGCATTAGCAGGAGAGAATATTCAAGGACAGCATGGCTGAAAATCTCCCATAACTGAAGAACTTTCATGGATCCTCGGATCAAAAGCCCACATCAGTTGCCAAGAGAGATAAGTTAAAAAAAAAAAAATCCACATCTGGAAAACCAGGCGTACGCTCCCTTGTGCCCAGCTCGTTCTGTTACCACGATCCCTGCCCCGTGACCCTCCACAGAGAGAAGCTGCCTGCCAACAACCTCTGTTTCAGCCCCGATCCTGGAACAGTGAAGGGAGCCCCGGTGTGGGGTTAGGAGACGCGGTTCGAGCCCCCTCTCTGTGACTGCCTCAGAGAACTCACTGAGCCTTGATTTCTTCTCTTAAAATGGGGTCAGAACTACAAGTATGGAAACTTTGTACCAGAACGGACTTGGGGTGGCCTCATCACAGCAGACCACGGCTGTGTTTGATTTCCAGCTCTCCCACCAACTAGCCTTGTGCCCGGAAGTTACTTCACCTCTCGTGTCCCCGTTTCTCCACCAGTAAAAGGGGATAATCACAGCACCCGCCTATGGGGTTGTGTCAGGATGAAACGGATTTAGAAATGTAAAGCACTTAGCGCAGAGCGGGGCGCGCAGTAAACACTCGGCCTAGAATAGCCATTACTATTACTATAACCATAGCCTCGCACAAAATGCTCCACGCACCTACGCTCAGGGTGAGGGACTTCCCACCGAAACCACAGCCTCCGGGCATAGCAGAACCAGGGCCCACTGCCCCCTCTGCACCGTGGAACAGGCAAGCAGGCAGGCCAGCCCCCCCCCCCACCCTCCTCCCTGGCCATCCTTGATAGGCCCTCCCTGGCATTTAGAGAAGGCCCTCCCAGTGACCAGCCACGAATTTCCCCAACTGCAAGCATGCTCAGACCCCCCCCAGCCCCCCACCTGTTGCCCCCGGACGTCCTACCTCTCTCTGCTCACTGCAGATCTTACACAGCCACAGAGGCCGCTTCTGGCCGGGGGAGGCCTCGATCCCACATTTGGTGCAGACTTTCTACAAGAGAGAGGACACGGGAACGTGAGCACTTCAGCTCTTCCTCCTCAGCTGAGGGGCTGAGAAAATCACCAAGGAACCCTTTGGCATCTTCCAAGGGGATGGTGTTTGCCTGAGACCAGCAGGGTACCTAACTCAGAGGGCACGGATCACCTAAAATCCGTAGCTGGCTTTGGGGCACAATGGATGCACCCATCCGTGGATCGCCACGATACAACCCCCCCCATCACGTTCTGTTAGGATCACATAAAAAAAGAAGCTGGTTGACATTCACAGCTGCATCATTTTCCACAGCAAAGAACTGGAAACAACCCAAACGCCCGAGACCAGAAGAAGATCCAGGCAGACAGAATAGAATATGATGTGGTCTTGACTTAGCAGATTGTGTCGATACCTGGTAACGTGCGCAGGAAAAGATATTGTTCAACAAAGAACACGTACATTTGTATATAACCACACGAAAACCTCACATGCGTGCCTGACTAGGTGAGATGATCTAGTGAGAAACACCAGTGACAGCTTTATGCCACCATTCCGTAGCCCACAGAATGATTCCAGGAACCCTACTGTGTAAATATGAGGCCCATTTCACAGGTGAGCAACCCAGGGCTCAGAGTAATTGGAAAATTTGCCCAAGTTCACACAGCAGGTAATGGACTCAGGTCTGACTCTAGAGGCGTCATGTAATTTTCTCCTGATGCCTAAGTAGCCCGAACCCAGTTTCTGCAGTGTTTTTCCTTCTACAGTGTTGCTGGAGTTCCTGACTTCTGCACCCACGTCTTGCTTCTCTGAAATACACAGCAACAAGCGAGGGTGGGCAAGACCCGAAGAAATTCGCAGGGAGGCAGAGGGGGACTTCGTGGGGCTGAGACCTGCTTTTGGCTAACCCAGGCAGGGTAGGAGCCAGCGGCTGCGTGTCCTCCGCGGAGAGCTGTCCCACTGGCTAACCCATCCTACCACGTGGAAGCTGTCTGGTCCCTGCCAGGCTGGGGGCTCTCTCCTGCCTCCCGCTGCCCAGGGAAGGTGAGATCTGTAGCATGGCCTTTTCTGCAGGCTGCCAACTGAGCAAGGAGCACATTCTCCTCGGAGAGGGAAATGTCACCGACTTGGCTTCCCAGAGCATGTCGTCACCACTCGATCAGGCGGCTGAGCCCAGTGCCGCAGGAGGCGGGAGCCGGCTCTCGGCAGAAGGAAAGCTCCGATACTGTGCGTGTGTGTGTGTGGGGGGGGGGTAGGCATTTGCTACCATTCAACACTCAGGTATGAGAAATGTCACTTTTATTTCTCCAAATAAAATGCAACCTGCTTCAAGCTTTCGTCTGTCTGGGCTGGAAGGAAGTCCATCCCAGTCACAGCTGGGGCCCCTTGCCCGCTCTTGCGAAGGCCCTGAGCGTGGGGTGTCTGGGGGTGCAGTCCACCTGGGAAGGGGTCAGCGAGTGCTGTCTGGAGTGCTCGCTACTCTGCTCTTCCCCCTCTGGGCTTCCATGGTCCCTCCGAGGGGGAGGAGGATGGCCACTTCTGTACCAGGCCTGGGTTTGGGATGTGTGACAGGCTGGGGCTTAGCATCACCAGGGGCCCGCGGCCTGTCTTCCAGAAGCCCCTAGCTGCCATCCCTGACCTGGTCTGGGGACTCTCCCTACCCCTCTCAACAACCATTCTACCCTGAGGACAGGGGCTCCCATAAGCTCACAAGGTGGATCTCTGAAAAACCTAGGTGGGTCTTTCTTGCTGGAGGTAAAGAGAGAGGAAGGAAGCCCTGAAGCCAGTTGGCTGTTTTCCTTGCTAATTCCCACCGTCCTGTATAAAGGGTACACGTGTGAAAGTAAGTGTGGCCCTCCCAGCGAGGCGAGATTTTCCTACGGCTTAGCAGGTAGGATGGTGGTTCGCTCTCCAAGCTCACTCTGCCCCTCCCAGTGAGATGAAGGTACGAGGAATAACGAGAGGACAGAGGGCCAGCTACTACCATTTACTGGACAATGGCAGGTGCCACGCACTGGGACCGTGGTGACAAAGTAGGAAAGGGGGGTGTCAGGATCTCTATTATAAGGATGAGGAAACTGAGGCTCAGAAGTGTTCAAGACTGCCCGAGGCCCCCCAGCTAGCTGGGGACAGTCAGGATTTAGGAGGCTCCCTTCCTCCAGACCTCAGGAGAGCTAGATAACTCCCTTCCCGGCCCGGGTGCCCCGCTGGTGCCCATGGCTCTCCAGGGAGCTGGTTCGTGTCCCCGGGAGTGTGGCTGATGCCTCTTGAACAGGCAGAGAAGGCAATGCACGATGACGCTGGGAAAAGGCTTTGCTGGGGATAGGGGAGCAGCCACTCTGCTCATCAGCTGCCTGACGCAGGTTCCGCGAGCCAACCCTTGGAAGTGAGGCTGGGAGTGTGGGCAGGCACATGCCCTCGATAAATATCTGGTTGAATGAACATCTGTGCTGCTGGGGGCAACGCAAGAAACTAGGAGAGAGCGCGGAACAGCTGTGTTGTCTTCTCCCCACTGACCACGGGACGCAGACCCCCCCCCAGCCTGGGGACAGGAGTGGCACGGATCAGTCGCCCTCCAGAGGCTGGGTCAAAGGCTGTTGGTCAATTCCCAGTCTGGAGGGCAGGACATTTGCATGTCCCAAATGTCCCCTCTGCCTCTTGTCCTGTGGGGATCCGGGTAGCATGGCAGGACACCTGCCCCAGCCCATGCACAAGCCTGTTTTCAGGCTACCAGCCATCACTGGCGGAGTCCCCAGTTCTCGCCACCTCTCTGTCGTCTTCATGGGCCTGTGGTGTCTCTGCTTGGGAATCCGAGCCAGCAAAAAGATAACATGCTCCAGTTCAAATGATACACAATCGCTGCTCTATTAAATCTTGGATCTATAAGAGAATAATGAGCCTTTTCTCCTTATGGGCTTGGTCTTTGCTCCAAGGTTCCAATAAAGAAAATTAGGCAGGTGGCATTTGAAAAAGCCAGGGACAGAGAAGGCAAGTCAGCCATGATATTGACTTGGTGCAAAGGAAACACTGCACCATTATGTCAGGGGCAGTCTCGGGGCCTGGGGTGGTCCCTTATTCCGGGTCTGAGATGGGCTTCCATTGAGCGGAATTGCCCCAGGGGAGTGAGCACCAGCTTCCCGGGCTTGGCTGTCTCTTGCTTCCTGCAGCTTGGAACTATGTGGGCGTTAAACAATAGTCTAGCTCCTGGGTCTGCCTCTGAGCAGAAGCGGCAAAGCTCCAGGCCTGCAGCCTGCATGTGTTCTCTCTTCTTCCCCCCTAGGCCCTCCTTTTGCAAATATGTATTCCGGCTCAGAGGGGGTGGCTCAGGGCACAGGACACAGGCTTTGGGGCAGGAAAGCGCCATCTGCATACAGATGCAACTTTGGACTTGTTTCTCTGAGCCTCATTTCTTTGCCCGTAAAATGGTGGTAACAGGCGGACTCCCACTGTTGGGAGGATCGAGGGAGGTGCTTCCATGAAAGTGCTTGCAACTATGTGGTAAAGAGCAGCAACAACCGCAGTTCTTTCCTGCACACCTGTCTCAGCGAAGGGTGCCAGCACCCATCCGTCACACAGGCCCAAACCCAGAATTATCCTTGGTCCTCACCCTCCCTCACTCCCACCAAGCAACCCATCACCGAGAACTCTGCATCTCACCTGCACTGTCACCACCCCCACCCTGCCCCCAGGTCCACACTGCAGTCATCTCCAGTGCCCGGCCTGCGCCGTGGCCTCCCAGCACATCTCCTCATCCCCACTTTGGCCAGCCTCCAGTTGGTTCCCGGCAAAGCAGCAGGAGTGATCTTTTCAAGATGCAAATCTAATCATGTCATTTCTCCTGTCCCTGCCAGCTTAAAAGCCTCCAGAGACTTCCTGTTGTTCTCTGGATGAAGACCACCTGCTTTTACATGGTGTGTCATGCCTGCTCGTCTGCCTTGGTTCATACCCCTCCCCCTCTCCTCTACCTTGCTGTCCTTGCTCTGAGATCTAGCCATGTTGGCTTGCCTCAGTCCCTGGTCCTCACTTGCTTCTTCCCACCACGGGACCTTTGCATATGCTGCTCCCTCTGTCTGGGATACACTTGGCCACACTCTCTCATCGTTAACCTATGAATCTTTCAGAACTCAGCAAAAAGCACCACTTCTTCAAGGAAGCCTTCCCTGACCTCTTACCCCATTGAAGCTTCTAAGAGGCTCGTGCCTCTTTTCCTCCTCTTGTCCTCTTGCCTTTTTACTCTCATTTCTGTGGTGACTATCACTGCCTCTGCTAGGCTGTCAGAGGCCATGTCTATTTCTGTTCACTTTCCAGTTTCCAGTGACCAGCAAAATGAATATTTGTGGAATGAATGAATGAATAAATAGGAGATACTTTGAGTATCATTGAGAAGGCAAGACATAGTCCTTCCCAGAATGTGCCGATCTGTCGGGGAGATGGGACACGCAGGGACAGGAAACATTATGCAGCACAAGCCGGGGTGCGAGCCCATCCACACCACGGGATGCTCACCAGCAGGGCAACAGGAGAGCCCGGACGTGGGGCAGTGTCTCAGGTAGTAGGACTGCTGGCCGGTGGGCCTCACACTCAGGGTGTGGGGCGTGAATCCAGGCCCGCCCAGTCACAGAGGAAATGACACCGAGGGTCCTTTGTTAAGGATGAGGGGTGGGGGCAGGATATGTCCCCCACCCTCCACATGACCTCTTCTGCTTGCTTCCCCAGGGCTACATCCTGCAGGCCACCTGTGTGTGCAGGTCACTCCACGGTCGGATCAGGCGCCCCCTTCAACATCCTCATCATCCAGGCCACTTCGGTTACCCCTCTACCCCCGAAGCCCCCGCCCTGCAATCCAACACCTTCACCTTCCCACAGCACAGCCAAGAAGCAGAAGTACAAGGTCTGTGAGGTCACATGCACCGAGCTCAAGCATTTTACTCCCAGGCCAGGCCTTCACCTCCTCACTGTGAGCCCCCGGGGGAACCCATGCTCTGTGGGGGTTCCCAAGCCGCTGCCATTTAGGAGAAGGGAGGGGGCGCAGGGCCAGCGCGGGCAGGAGTGACACCGCCGGGCACACACACTCCAACACCTCCCAGGAGCAGAGGTCTGGGAGCATTTAGCAAGCGGGAGACAGCCACACAGCCCTCGACAGGCCCGGGGCGGGGGTGGGGGGCCTTCACGGCATCACTAGTTATCACACAGAAAGCCTCGTTTGTGATGCTCAGTCAAGCAGAAAGACGAAAATGAGCTCAAGTGTTCCATGCAGGGAGCCAGAAAGTGTAGCTGTGCTGCAGAAATGAATCCTGAAAATGGTTCACTTAAAAATATTTGGTTATTCAATTCGGCAAACCTTTGCTACTGGATGTAAGGCTCCGTTCTAGGAAGGACGGGGACGAACCGGGCATGACCCCTTGTCCTCCATGGGTGTCCCACCGAACGGCGGAGTTTATGAACTGGCAAAACTCATCTAGAGAAGGACTTTCCGAGAGTTCCGATTGTCCGAGGGTGATTTGTAGGTGAGACGCCCTCGTGAGGACCCACGCGGCTGCGCCGCTAACGGAGGGGCTAGCCGGCGGACCTGCTCCCCCCAAGCCAGGCCCCGCCCGAATGCCGGCCGCACCTGCGCAGAGCCACGGGAGCAGCGAGCCCGCAAGCGCGCCCCTCACGCCACACATGCTGCCAGCGCGAGAGACCGCGTTCTGGGGAAAGCTATGCAGCAATAAAAATGCTGATGATGGAAATCAAAAAAGTGAAAACAGTCACAGCAAAGCTGTGTTCGTACTGAAATGGAGCAACACTCACAATAAATTAAATTTAAAAAGCACGTTCTAAACAGTATGCATAGTGTGATGGTGTACCACATAAATATGTATGAGTGCCTGTATCTATTTAGGAGTCAGTATATGCACAGAAAAATGGAAGGATAGCGCCCCAAATGTAAATCAAACTGTGCTAAGTCAAAATCTATTTTCAATGGATAAGCAGAGTTCCTATTTAAAGGAAGCCTATGCTAAATGCTTTGGGAAATCACTCGCCCCAAGTTCATTTTTTGACCAGATCTGGATTTTTGTGCGTCCAGATGGGTTCAAGAAGCTGAAAGCATGCACGCAAATAGGCACGAGATAGGACTTCGTGGTTGACTATGGCTCAAACGCAGATCATCAGCCTCATTCCCCAGGCTCTCCCAGATGGTGTCACTGAGTCCCTGACCCCCCAGATCATAGGCTGAGCCCTGCTCACCCTTGGAGACATGAGCCAGGTTTGGAGGGGCTTCACCAGCCCCCACGGGCCAAGAGTGCAGGGGCTGGGGATGGACTTGGCTCCACAGATTCTGTATCTGGAACCTAGGTCCCGCTGCCAAGTGGCTTCAGATCACTGAGATACCCATGTACATATTACAAATATTTATACACTTTGCTGAGCACTTATGCTACACCAGGCACCAAGTTAGGTGTTTTATGTAGAACCTTATTAATTTTCATAATAATCTAGGAGGTGGGTATTATTGTCCTGATTTTATACATGAGGGATCTAAGGCTTAAGGTTAAGGAACTTGGCCACAGCGAGCTGGGATGGGAACCCCATGCTATCTGAGCCCAGATAGTGGCTTCCCAGACAGACATTTATCCAAGCCTTTACCCCCACCCTCACCCCCAAGTGACAGCTGAGCCGACCCCCTCTCCAGAACTGCGGACTAGGTCAAGCCTCAGGTGGGAGATTTCACAGCCAGGCGCCACCTCCCTCCCATTTACCAGCACACAGCCTGGGGACCAGTAGGGTTGGGGGCACACTGACCTCAGCCCTGACCGCCTGCAAGTACCGAGTCACTCGGGCCCAAAGATGTGCAGCCTTAAGAACGCCGGCCACCTGCTGCTCCATATGAGACAGAAGCCAGGACGCAACAGGAGAAGAATCTCAGAAGGAAGTCAGTTCTCTCTGTGCTTCCCACCGTAATGCTGGGCCAGGGACACACCGGCTCTCTCCACCCTGGCTATGGGTGGCAGGTGCATGACCATGCAGGGCCAGCTCTCCCCTCTTCACCCAGGCTTCCGGGAAGATGCATGGCCAGCTTTGAGCAGGCCCACCCCCGCCCCCAGATGAGCCACTGACATCTGGCCATCAGCCAGCCCTGGCCCCCCGACCCCAGGTGCCTCTCCGAATTGAAAGGAAGCACCGCCGATTTCAGGACTGGCTTCCAAAACACCTCACTCCAGCCAGTGAGCACTGAGGCCCCAGTGGAGAGGGGGGTCGGAAAAGCATCAGAAGCAGGTCTGGATTATTAACATTCATGAGTGCAGGATGAGAAATCGTGCTTGGTGAGGCCCTGGGTCATCTCTGTGCTCGTGTCCCACCGTGTGCGTCTGATGGGGTCATGGCCTACTTTGGGCAAGACGGAGCTGCCAGGCTGGCGGGGGTGTGTGTGTGTGCGCGGATACTAACTCCTCCTGGTCCTGCCTATCCTCAGTATCACCTCTCAGATCAGAGACTCTGTGTCTGATTTTTGCCTTTTTTCCAGACAAACAGGAAACAACATGTGTAAGAACCTGCCACTCCTCTGAGAACGGTTCGATCAGGGTCCCTAAATACAACCCCCTAAAATCTCCTGGGCCGGGTGTGCACTCAGGGCTCACTTGTCACTAAGCCAACCAGCTGAGGGAGAAGGAATATATAGTGGATGGAGTTCCACCATCAAGCTTTCCATAAGCTCTGAACACAGCCTGCTTCTCCCCTGCTTGGCTCTCACAAGTCCTGCGACTAGAATCCCTGAGCCCTGATTAGCTCCTTCCAGCCCAGGGGAAGAACTCCTTGCTTCTGCATCCGGCTTGCCAGCCTGGGTTCCTGGAACTGACGGCGCCTGAGCTGTGGCTGAGGACATCTTGTCCCCCAGACTCCCAGCCGCAGGTCCAGCAGGCTCCACCTGAGACCCTGGGGGACGAGGCTCTAGCCAATGGTCTCCCAGAAGTGCCATGTCACACAGCGGCCTGCGGCCCTCCAGCTCCGCTCTGTCGAGAGGGAGTGAAGGCAGGGAAAGGCCCAGGTGGTGGAGGGAGCCGGCTTCCATCCATCTTGCTCCCTGCTGCGTGGTTACTTAGAATTACAACTCATAATAATGATAATAGCCACCATTTATTGAGCACTTTATTCCATGCCCAGCCCCTTGCTCAGCGCTCCACACATTATCATTATCACATTCAATCTGGTTTATGTTTGCAACAGCCCTGCGAGGGTGGGTTTATGATCTGAATGTTGTGGATGAGGGATGGGAGGCCCAGAGATGCGGGGTGATTTGGCCAGTTTGTGTTACAAGGAAGTGGCAGAGTCAGGGTGGGGACCCGGGTCCATAATAATAAAAGCAGAAGCTTATATAACACCGTGTGCTGGGCACGGCATGAGCACTTCACACGGATTATTCATTTAACAATGACAGGAGTGGGGCCAGACAGCTTCGGGAACTTGTCTGGGGTCACACAAGGGAAGTGGAGAGCTAGCCTGGGATCCCGGTCCCGATGCTGCCTCTCACCCATGGCCCTCTAGGACCCCCACTCATTAAGAAGGATGCTTCTAGGGCCCAGGAAAGGGACAGACAGACACTGGCCATGCCAGGAGCATGAACACAAGCAACTGAAAGTCCCAAAGCCGGTTCCAGCCCCCCTCAGCCCAGCCATGGCTGCGCCATCACCCTCCGCTTTCCAGAAGCCCAGGCCTCTCACAGACGATTTCTCACTGGGAGGCACATCTGCCACCTGGTAGAAATTTGGCTCGGGTTCTATTAAAGGAACCTGGTTCTCAGAACCACAGCTGAAGAAGAGACTGGATCTTTTTTTTTTTTGTCCTCACGTCCAGTATCTTGAAAATGCCCTGCCCCTCAACACCCCCTAAACTAATGGCCACAAGTAAGCCTGGCTCCTCGGGGGCCCCACAAGGCTGCACCTTGGAGGGGGGATGCTTGATGTGGTCAGCGCTGGCCACGCAAGGAGCCCTTGGCCAGGTCTGCCCAAAAGACCCTAGCTCAGAAACGCTATGGCTCCAGGGCAGGTGACCAGGGTGTAGGCCTGACCCCAAGGACACTGAAGTCACAGCCCCACATTTGGAAGAGTTGAAATCTCTACGGGAAGGCAAGGCAAGAGGCTCTTGTTAAGCCTCCACCATCCCTTTCCCTAGAAGTTGGTGGGCAGAAACGTCAGCTGCAGACCAGGGCTAATGCAGGTCCAGAGCACTCAGTAAACACTTCCCAAGGTCCTGCTACCCCCAGGTCCTGGACCAGGCTGCAAGCCCAGCGAGGCTTCCAGGCGAGGGGCAGAGAGAGAAGAAAACATGCACACACACCTGACAATCTTGCTCCTTAGCGCCTCCCTAACACTTCAGCCTCTCTGTCTGCTCCCAACACCCTAGGTACGTCCATGCTTCCAAGCTTTTTCCCAGGCTTGCTTCATGCCTAGCAAACTTCTGTGTATCCTTCAGGTACAACGTGCATGTCTCCTCCTCCAAGGCTCCTTCCTTGATTTACCCCCCAGCGAAGCACTAGTCTCTCCCTCTTGTGCACTTCCACAATGAGTAGACATTTCTAGAGTGCTGACTGCATCATATCGAAATTGTCTCTCCTGTGACTGCCCCCTCTAAGATGATGATTCCTTGGAGAAAAAGGGCATCATTTACATTCACATGCCCAACTTTGGCAGGTCGCTGGCATGAAGGCGGCTGGGAGAGGAGGGAGGGGCTGAGCGACAAGCACAGAGTGCTGCACGGCTGGGATGCCATGGGTTTTGGGGACAGGAGGGGCACATCAGATCTGGGCTTCAGAAAAAGTGCCTTTGCTGAGCGATTCAGTCACTTTCCTGGTCGATCTATCCTCCATGTTCGCAGCAAAATTTCTTTTTCTAGAACATTCCAGGAATTCCTATGGAATTCCAACTCCTGGCTGGGTAAGAGAGGTGAGGCAAAGGAAGGACTCCAGGTCATTCTGAGGCTGCTAGCGTGGACAACAGGATGTATGGTGGTGAAGTTAGCAGGGCGGGGTGAGGGTCAGGCAGGATCATCGGCTTTGGACACGCTGCTATTTGCAGTGTGAGTGGACTCCCTTGAAAGAGCTGCCCAGTGGTAGTGGATACACAGGACCAGGACTGGGGACGAAGGCCAAACAACAGACAAGGAAGGAGGGCTGAAGCTGGGGAACTTAAGGGCAAGGGAGAGGGCCTGTAGATCAGTGAACTTTCTGTATAGATCTGTGTGCTGTCTACTGTCGATTTCACCACCCCTGGAAGGTGCTTCAGAAGGGCTGAGGCTTCGCCTGCCTCGTTCCCTGAGGGAGCTCTAGAGCCTGGACAGTGCCCCAGGTGCTCGATAAATGTTTGTTTAGTCTGAAGGGAACTTGAACACTTGGAGTCTTAGGGATGGAGCTGGTGGAGAGGGAGAGCACAGAAGGGCAAGGGGCTGCCATAGGGGCCAGCACCTGGGGGAGGCAGAAGGGGACCCGGAGCACGACCATGGGGCCTGAAGCTGGACCGCAGCTGCCAGCCATCCAACAAACTCAAGTTGCTTGGCCAAAGAGACCAGGTTGGGAAACAGGAAGGGTTGGGGAGACTGGGGATGGCTGGTCAGGGTCCACCAGAAGCCAAGTCAGCACCAATCGCCCCCTGGTTCAAGTCAGGAGACCCCACCCATCCCCCCAGCCCTGCCCCCACCAACTCAGCTTGGGAGATTCCAGCCCCTAGGGAGCCCCAACTGTCCATGGGGTCAGCACTGCCTTCTCTGACTTTACAGGATTATTGTAACTCTCAAAAGTTCAGTTTATGTGAAAATACCCTCTCCCTCCAGTGCTGGGACACAGTAAACATCCCTGAAGCAAAAAAAATACCTTGTTGGAACAGATTTTTTTTTTTTTAACTTGAAAAATACAGCGGACTAGACAAACACCCTAGGGCTTCGAAACATTCCAGGAGCTGCAGCACTAATGATCAAGGAGGGGCCCTGGTGACAAGCAGGAACAGAGCGCTAAGGAGAACGGTGACCAGTCTGGGCCAGGGGGAGCCAGGCCCCACCCTCAGGCTCAGAACCCCCAGCCCAGGTGTTTCATTCATGCTGCTGAAGTCAGCTGCTTGTGTGCAGGGAATGGGCTGAAGGCGCTGGATCCCATGTGGGGGCCGTCAGACTTCACTCTGTAGGCAGTAGGAAGCGGCATGCTGGCCACACCCGAGCAAGATGACCGAGCAGAGAAGCAGAGAAGGCGCTGGAAAGCTAATGAGACTCCGCCCCAGGCAGTCGGGAGCTGGGTGGGGAGGCTCTGCAGGGGCGCTGGGTGCTTAGGCCCCTTTCCCCGGAGGGCCCAAGCCACACTCCGGGCTGCACCTGGAAACTCAGCAAGGCAGGGGTGGTTCCTAGATGGGCGGGGTCTCTGGCAGCCCTCGGCTTCTCCTCAGCTTCTCCATCTGGCATCTGGGAGAGTCACGCCTCCCACAAAAGGTGGGATGACAAGGGTGAGGACAGGGTTTGGAAGGGAAGTTACAGAGCCCCCAAGCTGTCTCTGAGAAAGGCCTGGTTCTTTCTCGGTTTGGAAGCCCAGCCTAATGGGAGCCGCAGGAGAGGCAGCTCCCCCCTCTCCCCTCAGCAGGAGACGTGCCCTGTGTACCCCCCTCCCCTCCCCGTGGGGGAACAGAGAACTGGCTAAATCCACCTCGAGTTAAGGTCAGTGAGCAGCAAACAGCCGGGAGGGAAATGTCGCAAAAGGAAAAACAGAGGCCACTGGAGAGCGATGAAGAATCGCAGGCCCTCCGAAGTGTGGCAGCTTGCAGGGCGCAGCCGGAGAGGTGAGGGCCACACCACTGACTGGAAATGTCATTATCTGTTATTTACCACAACACAGGACAAGAGGCTGCACAAAATTACTGTTCCTGGTAACAGCCACTAAACAGATTTGCCAACTGCTTCCTGCTGTCCGGGTTCTTGCAAAGCTACACTGAGCAGACCCAGGAAAGGAACCGCTGAGCCCGGATGGCAAGGGGCCCAATGGGGTGCTCGACAGGTGTCCTCAGGGGAGAGGCCCAACCACGGTCCCCGACATCCCAACCCAAGCCTACAGAGAAGCCTCTGCCCGCTCAGTGAGGGGCTGGCCTCACTGTGACTCTGGTCCACCACTCAACAGCCCCCAGCGACACCCCCCACATGTCCAGCCACCCAGATACCTCAGGGGTGTGACAAACCAGGGTAAGGCCCAGGCTTCAAGAGGGGGGGTGCTAGGGTTGGGCGCTGCACCCTACGATAGTCGGCTCTAGCAGCGAGGCACTTAGTTGCCTGGGTACCCCACTGGCAAGCTGGCACCAGACACCACCTTCCTTTGGGAGGTCTCCTACATGTCTTTGGTTCTCTCTACTTCCCATAACATATGTGGGCAAAGTGCTGAACCAAGTGGTGACAGTAGTTCTTGCTTAGCCTATTTCTCTATCTGGAAAATGGGTATAATCATTGCCTTTTGCCTACCTACCTCCGAGGGGGGCTGTGAGGGCCATGTGGCATCAGAGAAACATCAGAGGCAGAGGGGCTCTCCGAAGCACATGCCAACCCCCACACTGGCTTCCTCCCGCTGACACGACAGGGACGCAACCGCAGCTTGAGCCAAAGCACACTGGGAAATAAACTGACTGCGACTTTAAAACAACAAGCCCAACTGCGTTCTGGAGGCTTGAGAAACGAGGATTAGCTCTCAGCTGCTGCTCCATGATCTGTGAGGCTGGCGCCAGCCCCTGGGTAGCAGGTCTGGGGCGGGAATGCTGCAAAGGCTGATGCAGTCTGAGCTTCACAGAAGGAAAGTGCTAGAAGGGCCTGAGAGACCCTCTTGCCTGATGGAGACCGAGGCCTGGGAGTGGGGAAGGGATGCTGCTCCAGGGTACCCTGGGGGGGATCAGAACAGAGCTGCGCCTGTAGCGGGCTCTCCTGATTGCAGGTCCCCTGGCTGCAGGTGCAGGCAGAGCAGGCCGATACCACTGACACAGACGCGGACGGCTCCCACCAACAGACTTAAGCACCACTGCCCCTGTCGCACCCCACTAGCTATGTCCATCCTCAGATTCCCTTCTGGGAAAGAACCTGACCCACAGCCCCTGACTGGATTTCAGGCATGGGAGGGAGGGGTGTGGGTGTGCACACGCGTGTGCGCGGGAGAAGCCTGAGCAGAGGAAGGAGAGGTGGGACTGGAGGAAGAGGCCACACCTAAAGGGGACAGGGGTGAGAGGGCTGGGCCCGGCGTCCCCCACAGTCCTGACCCCCGGGGGGTGTGTGTGAGCAGCCTGGAAGAGAAGGGCCACAGCGAAGTGTGAAAAATTCTCTTACATTCTGTAGCTCCTGCAGATGGATTTGGATTTCCATGTATAGACCTGAAGGGGGTATCTTTGATGTTATTAAGTGGAAAAAGAAGGTGGGGGGAAAAGAAAGGAAACTATGAAGAGTATATTATAATCCCATTTTATTTTATTTTATTTTTTATTTTTTATTTTTAAGATTTTATTTATTTATTTCGACAGAGATAGAGACAGCCAGCGAGAGAGGGAACACAAGCAGGGGGAGTGGGAGAGGAAGAGGCAGGCTCATAGCAGAGGAGCCTGATGTGGGGCTCGATCCCGTAACACCGGGATCACGCCCTGAGCCGAAGGCAGAAGCTTAACCGCTGTGCCACCCAGGCGCCCCTATAATCCCATTTTAAGTTACGTATGTATACACACCTGGCTCACTTGCATGCGTGTGGAGACAGAAGAGTGCAGAAGGACAAACCCAGGCTGCAAAGGATGGGGATGTGGAGGTGAATTTCACATGCTCTGTATTGTCTGATTTCTAGAATTATTGCGCAGTTACCATATGCCAGGCATTTCTAAGATCTTACCATATCCTTCCTTCACTCATTCCGCCCCTTCCACCCTCGTGAGGTAGGTGCTATCACCAGTCTTTAATTCCAGGTCAGGAAACTGAGGTAGAGAGGGAAGGCCACTTGCCCAAGGGAGGAGGCAAACCCAGGCGGCCCAAAGCCAGGGATCTTCACTTCTATGCAATGGTGAAAAGTACTTTTTAAAATTCCAGGGGAGGGAAAAATTCTAGAAGAGAACCAATACAAATAAGGGGAGGCTACCTTACTAAACCCTTTAATACTCTGGAGCCCCAGCAACAACCCTAGCCCCCCCACAACACACAGCAGGGAGGGGAAGGAAGTCACACCCCTTCTCACTTCCCAGTGGCCTGGCACCCTAGGTGGGGGCCAACAGGCTGGGACAAGGGTTGGCACACTATTTTGGTAAAAGGCCAGAAAAGTAAACATTTCAGGCTCTCCGTCATAAGGAGCCAATGGTGCCCCTGTCAAGCCAAAGTAGCCATATGTAAATGAATGGGTGGAGCCTGTTCCAACAGAACTTGACGGACATTGAAGCTTAAATTTCATGTAACTTTCATGTGTCACAAGATATTCTTCTTTTGGTTTTTTTTTCAACCATTTACAAATGTAAAAACCATTCTAGTTCAAAGGTTATACAAAAATAGGTATGGGGGGGCGCCTGGGTGGCTCAGTCTTTAAGAGTCTGCCTTCGGCTCAGGGCGTGATCCCAGGGTTCTGGGATCGAGCCCATCAGGCTCCTCCACTGCGAGCCTGCTTCTTCCTCTCCCACTCTCCCTGCCTGTGTTCCCTGTCTCGCTGGCTGTCTCTCTCTCTGTCAAATAAATAAATAAAATCTTAAAAAAAAAAAAAAGGTATGGACCCCTGATCGAGTGTCCTGAAGCTCTTGGGTCCCCGGTGCAGGAGAGCAGCAGGGCAGAGGCAGGGTCCGCAGGATGCCTGGAGTAGGCTCCAAGGTGCTCAACCTGTTTCCACAGTTCTGGAAACACATTGGGAGCTGGGGGTGCAGGCGCTGGTGGTCAGGGCTCAAGGTGAAGTCCAAGTAGGGGCGTTGTCGAGAGAGCACAAAGGCCCTGAGCTCTTGGTGGCCCTGCTGAAGGTGGCCCCACAAGGGACAATCAGGAGGATGGGGTGGTGCCACCTCAGAGCTGAGGGCAACCACCCCTCCCTGGAGGCCCAGCTCTCTCCAACGTCCTCTGCCCCCCAACACCCTACTGGGCAGCTTCCCTGACATTTATATGGATTAGTCCTTCTCAGTGTGTCCCCCATCACAACTGGGTCACCTGACTGTACATAGCAGGTGTCCAGTGACCCGTCCTGGTTCATTTGCTGTACAGAGAGGCCCTGATACTTCAAAAGCATGACACCCACGTGGGGACAATAAGTCACAGAAATGTCCCCGGATAAGTCATTTAGGCAGGTTCAAGGGGAGAAGACAGCTGCCCCCCCCACCCTCCCACCATGCCGCATGTGGTGGGAGTCTTCTATTCAATCCAGACCTTCACTTTCTCCCATGTCACTTCAGTCGCCTCCCCCTCCCCCCCACATCCACCTCTGGGTTGCTCATGTCCCTCCAGGGTCCCTCTTTAAATGCCGCGGCCTGGGATCTTGCTCACAGACCATTCGGTCCACATGGCTACCCCCAGGAAACTCGGTCCCATCTGCACCAACATGCCCCAACCAGTCCCACCGGTCTCCCCAGACCTGCTCCTGCCCCAGCCCAGCCCAGCCTAGCACCCGGACAAGGCCGTCAGACCCTGCCACTGACCCTCGTGCGCCCAGGCGAGGGGCTAACCTCCACACACCTGTTTCCTCACCTGCAAAGTGGGGATCATGATCTCCCAGGGTGGCTGGTAAGTCAGTGGGCTCTCAGTCACTGGCAGCTTTTGTTATTTACAACTCCTGTCTTTTAAGTCTCCATCCTGGTTGTTCCTCTCTGATTCAGGCCCTCCTTATTGCTACTTGGATAACTGAGCGTCCAACAGGCTCTCCAACCCACTACACATTCCCTCCTCCAAATCTGCCTCTGGAAGGAACCTCCCCAAGACCCACCTCTTTGTCATTCTCTGTTTCGCACCCTTTGATAGTTTTGCTGCCTGTAGGATCCCCAGCAGCCCGGCTCCACTCCTTCCCTCCCCCACTTCCTCCTCCGGCACTCCCCCACCCCCACACAGCAGCTATGGCCACCAGTCCCAGCTCTTCCTCTCACCCTGCCTCTACGCAGCGGGAGTCTCCTGAAACGCCCTCCCCGGCACCTCAGTACCCGCCCTCCCAGGACGCCTGGCTCAGAACCAGCGCTACTCTGCAGCCCTCCAGCTCTCCTGGGGCCCTGAGCCGCGGTCCACTCCACACGTCCGTGCTACACATTCTCACACTGCCCTTGCACTAGCCTGTCACCAGCAGTGAGCTCGGCCAGGCGGGGCTTGGCGTGAAGCCGAGCCAAGCCGGAGAGTCTCCAGAAGGCTATGGGCGGTGACCCAATGGCCACAACTCCACTGTCTCGGGGAAGCGCCAGGCCTTCTTCCCAGAGGCCACCCTCACTTGTAGGCTCCTCCCCTGCTTTTGTCCCGATGACCCTGAGTTCAAGGTCGGTGGCACAACAGGCTGCACAGACTGGGCTCTGAACTGCATGACACGGCGAGGAAGAAGCGTGTGCGGGCAGAGAAGCCACGCCGCAGGCAGTGCAAGAGCAAGAGGGAGAGTGTGCCCTCGTGGGCAGCGAGGCAGAGGTCCCCAGAGGCCGCGTGTGTGCTGTCACGCCCGGTCGCTTAGCCCGGCAACAGCAGCCAAGTCAGTGCCTGCCGAGCAGCCCAGGAAGCACAAGTAGTCAGAGCAGGCCCGCAGGGCAGACGAATGAAGTGACTTTTCATGGGAATTGAGGAAACATGAGTAGCTGAATGAAAAAATCCATCTTGGTAATGAGGCACAAACACATCCGAATTAGGTCGAAGAGGAGAAAGCACAAGGCTGCGGCTGCTGTGGGGGCTGGACGGGGCGTGGGGGCAGGGCGCCATGATTGACCTTCACCCGCCGCCTTCCAGGAGGAGGAGGCGGGCTCATGGAAAGCTGCCCCCTCCCAGCCCTTGTGGCGCTTTGGTGGCATGGTGAGAACGGTGCCCCACCCCCCGCCCGCAGGACAGCTCCTCAGGAAACAGGACACAGAATCACCACACCACCCAGGAACGGAAGGCAGAGCCCCGAAGAGAGGTCTGCACACCCATACTCATCACAGCTCGATTCACAACAGCGAAACTGTGGAGGCAACCCGCCTTCCCATCCACCGATTTGTGGATCGACAAAGTGGGTTAGGTACACCCAGCGGAATAGAATCTGGCCTTAAAAAGACAGGAAATTCTGACACAGGCTCCCACATGGACAGACCCTGGAGACGTTAGTGAAAGAAGCCAGTCATGAAGAGATGAACGCTGCATGATTCTGTTAGTTGAGGCACCTGGAGTGGTCAAACTCCCAGAGACAGAAAGTAGGCTGGCAGGTGCCGGGGACTGGGGTGGGTGGGAATGGAGTTAGAGTTTAATGGGTGCAGAGTTTTGGTTTTGCAAGATGAGAAAGTTCTGGAGATGGTGGTGGTGATGGCAGGACAACAATGTGAATGGACTTAAGGCCCCAGAACCGTACCCTTAAAAACGGTTAAAATCGTAAATTTTACGTGATGTACACTTTACCACAAATTAAAACAACATTTTAAAAACTGCCTCCTGTTTTGGGGGACTCAAGTTCATCCAAGGAGAAGGGTGGGGCAGCCCCCACTCTGTAGGCCCAACAAGGGGCAGACTGCAGAGATCTGAAGGGTCATTTGTGGGGCCCTCTCCCTCCCTGGGCTCCCTGGTCGTCTTTCTTCTGCTTCTCACTTGTGCCTCACTCTTCCCACCCCCCACAGCACCTTCTCCACACCCCCCTCCCGGGGCCTGGGACACTTTCTTCAGAGCCAACGTAAATTCCTTGTCACTGTCTCAGCTCTAACGTCACCTCGTAGAGGCCCATGCTGTGCATCCAAAATAAAATAGCTCCTTCCTAGTCCCGTCCCACCGCTGTCACTGTGCCTCCCCCTGCTCTCTGTGTTTTTGTCCACCTCTTTCTTTCTTTCTTTCTTTCTTTCTTTCTTTCTTTCTTTCTTTCTTTCTTTCTTTCTTTCTCTCTTTCTTTCTTTCTTTCTTTCTCTCTCTCTCTCTTTCTTTCTTTCTTTCTTTCTTTCTTTCTTTCTTTCTTTCTTTCTTTCTTTCTTTCAAGATTTTATTTATTTATTTGACAGAGATAGAGACAGCCAGCGAGAGAGGGAACACAAGCAGGGGGAGTGGGAGAGGAAGAAGCAGGCTCATAGCGGAAGAGCCTGATGTGGGGCTCGATCCCAGAACGCCGGGATCACGCCCTGAGCCGAAGGCAGACGCTCAACCACTGTGCCACCCAGGCGCCCCTGTCCACCACTTTCTGAAATTATTGTATGTAGCAATTCTTGTCCATCTTGCCTTCCTAGGTCATCCACTCCACGGAGGTGAGGCAGGGCCCCAGGGAATAGCCAGGATGCTCGGAACCAGCCTGCTTGGTTTCAAATCCTGGCTCCACAACTAACTTGCTGAGGGACCTTGGACAAAGTTTAACCACTTGGTGCCTCAGTTTCCCCATCTGTAAAAGGGCGTGATAACAGTGCAGCCCTATAGTGTTGTTAGCAGGACTAAGTAAGTTAATGGATGAAAAGCCCTTAGAAACAGCGTCTGGCACGGTCAGTGAGAGGAATACTGACTGTCAGGGTTACCAGCACTGCTCCCAAGGGCCAGGCTGCCTCCTGCCTTGTTCCTTGCCAGTACCTCCATGACCTGGCATACAGTCGGTGCCCAATAAATGCTGTAGAATGAATGAAGGACAGAATTCTGCAGAGAGACAGCCCTTCAGGAAAGTCAATTTCATTTGCAAGGACAGGGCTAGGGAGCCGGGCTGGCTCCAAAAGAGGTGAAGGCCCCCCAGGAGGGCTGCTCCATTCTCTTGCCGACAACGGCCCTTGCCCCTTGAGGTGGGCTCCACCCGGCCCCAGGGATTTAGCTTTTGCGCTGGGAACATCCTGAGAACATTCAGGCTGTTCTGAAGGTCCTAAGAAAGCAGCTAAAAGAGCTGTTTCCCCAGTGGTGGTGGTGACAGCCAGCCAACCCCACTGTAGGCACCGGACAGAGTACAGGTGGGGTGGTGGCCTCCAGACAGGACCATCTGGGTGTGTATGGGGTCCCCAAAGGCATCTTCCATGCTGACACAGGCATCCACTCTGGGATCGAGTCCCTCATCGGGCTCCTTGCTCAGCAGGGAGCCTGCTTCACCCTCTGCCTGCTGCTCCCCCTGCTTGTGTTCATGCTTCTGCTCTCTGACAAATAAATAAATAAAATCTTAAAAAAAAAATAAATCTGAAATCAATCTAGAATTGACTTTGGTGCCTAGTATGAGGTAAAAGTCGAGATACCTTTTTTTCCATGTGAATATCCAAATAGCTTTGCATTATTTATTCAAAAGACCATTCTCTGCCTATCAGTGGCTCTGTTGTCCTAAATTGCACTTTTTATTTTCTCTCATTTTTGTCTCAGGTGTATGGCAATACTGATTTTCTGACACGTATATTAAGCTTGTATGCAACAACCCTGCTAATAAATTCACCTACTAATTGTAACCATTTGTATGTAGATTCTGTCAGACTCTCATTACATAATGATGTTATTCACAGAAAATGACAGCTTTAGCTATGCTTCTCCAATCCATATACCATACATTTCTTTCCCTGCCTGATTGCACTGTGCTGGCTGCTAGTTCAATGCTGGATAAAAGCAGTGACAGACATGCACAGAACTTGTCTTATTCCTGATTTTAAAGAAAAGTTCTCAATATTTAACCCGTGAATATGCTTCTTCTCCTGCGTTCTTTAGAAAGATGGCCCTGCTTCTCCAAGAAAGGGAAATGATGTGACTGCTTTGGCCTGAAGGAGTGGAGGGGCAGCATGGCCCAGCGAACACCCCTGGGGGACCCAGCTCCCCATCACCCGGCTGGGTGACCCAAGTAGGCCACATGACCTCAAATGAACCCTTGCTCTCCAGCTGTGACTGGGGAACAGGCTCACCACCCCTGCTCTCCCTGCAGCTTTGTCCTGAGGATCAAAAAGGATGAGTTTTGTGAAAGAGCTTTCTAAAGCCTAAAGGACATCGCAAGGTAAGAAAGACCACGGCCTCACTGTCCACTGTTTGCAAGAGCGTAGGTGGCCAGAGGGAGGGTGCAGTGCGGGGACCCTGAGCTGGGGTGTGTGTGGTGTGGGGGTGGGGAGTTGTGGGGGAGGGCAAGGGGAGTGGAGGGCCTTCAACACTGGCCTGAGCCTGAGCCGGGCCTGGGGCTATCTTAGAGCAGAGGTTTTCGAACCACAGAGATCAGCTTCCCTGGAGGGTCTGTCAAGCACAGATCGAGGCCCTCACTCCCAGAGCTTTTGTCCAGTAGGTACCAGGGACTGAACGTGCCCCCTCCAAATTCATGTGTTAAAGTTCTACCCCCCACTGGGATGGTGTTTGGAGGGGGGTCTGTGGGAGGTGATTAAGACTAGATGAGGTTATGAGGGTGGGCCCTCAGGATGGGATGAGTGGCCCCAAGGCTCCTGCCAGCTCCATGGCTGTGGGTCTGGGCTGACTTCTGCAGGACACACCTCCCTGGAGCCTTGGTGGGGGCAGGAATCAATCAGGTTTGAGCGTGGTCCCTTCCCTCTGTGCTTCCCCACACCGGGTGGGACGAGTGATCCCCAACGAGCTGGACTTCCTCTAAGGGCTTTGAGCAGAGTAGAAAAAGTCCCTTTTCCCCACGGACTCAGCACACATTACGGAGACAGTTGTTTCCCGGGCAGGCCCCTCCGTGTTCACATCATGGAACACATTTTGGCTGAGACCAGAAAAATGGCAATTGCTTCCCCTGCACAATGACAATGCCATCCTGGGCTCAGGCTGGTTCTC
The DNA here is from genome assembly GCF_002007445.2 of Ailuropoda melanoleuca. Taxonomy (NCBI): domain Eukaryota; kingdom Metazoa; phylum Chordata; class Mammalia; order Carnivora; family Ursidae; genus Ailuropoda; species Ailuropoda melanoleuca. Next base: position 2,376,566 of record NC_048230.1, read on the forward strand.
CGGCAGACCTGTCTGGCCTCCCCACGGTTGGTGAAGACAGACTCTGAATCAAACCGAAGCTGGCTGACTCAGCTTCTAAGCAATCAGCAGCGCCAGGCCTCTCTAATGAGCCAGCCAGCCCCTCTCACTTCCCACCACAGCCCTCCGATAATGAGGACTGGCAGCCTGGCCGGGCAGGACCAATTACGGAGGGGGTCACCGCAGCAAGGCCCGCCCAGCATCGTGGGCTCTACTGGCACACTCACTAGCTTGTGGCTGCTGAATGTGCCAGGGCTCTTGCTGGGGACAGCTCTGTGCGGCCAGGAGCACCTGAAACTTAGATCTGGACACTTCCCGTGTCAGAGATCTCCCAGCATCCCCTCTGCAGCCTGCTCCCCCACGCACTGGACTGCAACCCATACCCATGTGCACAGAAACAGAACTTACTGGCAGGCACAGGACCAGGGCCCCCCATCACACAGGACGGACCAAGTGACCTCTCGCTCCGGCCCGGCTGCAGTCTAGGACCTGCTTTTCCTCCTGGGACCCTCCATCACCCCCACCTGCTTCGATACAGTGAGAAGATGGATTCTCTTAGACAGTGGCCCCCATGCTGTGTTGCCTCATCTCCAGCCCCACTGTCTCATCCCCAATGACAGGCAGCGCCTAACTCACCTCCCACTGTCACTTTATGTCCCCTGCCATCCACTAGCCAGACGGCAGCGAGGCTCATCACTTATGAAGACAAATCAGATCACATCACACCCTGCTTACAACACTCCACCGGCATCCCATGAAACTTAGAATCAAATCTCAACTCCTGACCTCCACTTACGAAGCTCTCGTGTGATCGGCAGGCCCGCCTCTGCCCCAGATGCCTTCATTAGTTCCTTGAACCTGCCCAGCTGCTTTCCGCCTCAGGAATTTCATGCCCACTGCTCCCTCTGCCTGGAACACTTTGCCACCCAGATCTTCCCAGGCTGGCTTCTGCTTGTGCTCAGGTCTGAGCTCAGAGAGCCCCTCCTAGTCGTACCTACCACACTGCCCTGTTCTAATTCACTACAGAGCCCTCAGTCTACTGGACGGTATTTTGTTCATTTGTTGTTTGTTGTCTCCCTTCTCCCACCCCTGGAAAAAAATTTCCGTGAGAACAAGGGTTTTGTCTCTCTCGTTCGTGGGATTGCCAGCACCTAGAACAGGGTCTGCACACAGATGGCCCTCTACTATTTGCAGAATGAATGAATGAATGAATGACACAATCTTCTCAAGGTTGGAGAAGAAAACACCCAGACACCTACTAGCACCCTCTCCCTCCACTTCTACCCAGAAGCAACTCCCCTTGGAAACCCAAAGGCCTCTTCACCTTGCTGCACAAGCCAAGACCAGGTCCTCAGCCTGCTGCAAAATAAACAATTTCAGACTGGACCAGCCCAGGGGTGCCTGGGGGGCTCAGACGGTTAAGCATCTGCCTTAGGCTTGGGTGGTGATCCTGGGGTCCTGGGATCAAGCCCTGCATGGGGCTCCCTACTCAGAGGGAAGGCTGCTTATCTCTCTCCTTCGCCCTCTGTGAGTGCTTGCTCTCACTCTCTCTAGCTCTCACCCTGTCTCAAATAAATAAATAAATAAATAAATAAATAAATAAATAAATAAATAAATAAAATCTTTAGGGGGAAAAACCCTGGAACAGCCCAGGACTCCAGGCTACAATGGGGTGGGGAGTGTCAAGAGCATCTAAAAGAACATTTTTTTTACCTCCCCTCCCCATGAAGCTGAGATCCTCCCCTGGGATGGCCACTGTTGTCTAGGAAAGGGCTCTCCAAGGACCCTTCGGTCATCAGGACAGCAGCCTGCCCCTATAGCTGAGGTCCCAGACTTTTCCAGGGGAAAAGACAAGGCTCTGCCCCCTCGTCATGGTCCTACAAACCTGAACATTTACAGCAGTTGTGAGTTGAGGGGCAGAAAAAGGAAACAGGCTGCCGGGCCCTACTCTGCCAGGCAGAAGTCACAAAGTATAACCCAATCTGCCCAAGGGCTGGGAGCAAGACATTCTGAGTCCTTTGCCTACTGCCTATGTTGGTATGTAGTCCAGGCCTTATGGAAGGCTTAAGGAGAAGTTGGCACACAAGTGCCTACCCCTGTCCTGCCACATCTCCACTGTTCTTGAGACTCTTCACTAGCAAATCCACATTCCTTACCCCAGTCCACCACATGTCACAGAACAGGGAGGAAAATGACCTTAGCAAAAATCCTGGCTTTTCCACTTATTAGTTTGGTATATTGACCTTTTTGATTCTGGGTTCTCTCATCTAGCTTTTGAATGCCACTCAAAAAGATCTTATCAAGGTTGCCAATGGCTTTCACATGGCTGAGTCCATGTTTACTTCTTTGACTTCTCCATAAGGTCCTTTTGGCTCTAGCCACCCCATTCCACCCCATCCCCAATGTTCTATTTCCTGTTATTTCTTCCTACAATGTATTACTTCCTGAAATATTCTTATTTATTTGATCATTATTTGGTTTTGGTTCATTCACCCAACATAATCTCAAGTGAGAAGTTTCTATCTTTGCCTTGTTAACCAAAATAACTCAAGGCTTAAAACATATGGAAGATGGATACCAGTAAAATTGAGTGAAAAACAAAGGAAAGAGGAAAATATGGTATCTTGGGAACAGCTCTCCAACCTAGGAGGGCAGTAAAGGGAAGTCCCATGATGACAGCTATGCAGCAACTAGTCTACGCTGGAGTAGGACTAAAGGTCTAAAATGGGAAAAAATGTAGGCTCCATACAATAGACAGTAAAATTGAGATGCTAAGTAATCCTAAGGATTGGAAGACACATTATATTCTTGGGTCAATAAGAAAAGAAAGGCAATTAGAAACTCCAGGAAAAACAAAAAGTTATTTTAAGAAGTCTTGGACTCAATCTGAAACAATTTAGTGTGTGGCACCATTTAGAGTAATCAGTGGAGTATAAGAAAAGGGAAAAATCCATTTGACTTTCCAGCAAAGATCATTCTCATTTGAGGGACCAGAGATCGAGAGCAGATCAACAGACTAAGAAGTATAATCCTAGCATACTGTTTGGCCCTGAAGAGAATTTTATTTCTTTAATAACTAATAAAATTTACTGAGTACTTATGTGCCAGACAAGGTTTTTAAGACCTATGCATATAATATTTAACCCTCACAATTTTCTAGGGTACGTGTTATCATTATCCCTATTTTACAGATGAGGAAGATGAGGCTCAACATATTAAACAAGTTTTCTGAGGTCATCCAGCTAGTGGAAAAACTGAATTCATACCCAGGCCTGTGAGACCCGGAAGTCCATTCCCCGGAGTTGGCCTAGACGCCAGGCCATTCAACCTTAGGCCCTAATTCTTCTTGCCATGAAACACAGGATACCACGTGCACACACATGCACACAAGGACACACACAGATGCATACAACGTACACTCCTGGGAGTCAGGGTGCAAAGCCACAGAGCAGGTCCAATTAGCTAGCCAGAGCAGGGCCTTACCTTCCTGCAGTCTTTGCAGAACACTGATGAGCTGCCCAGGAAGCCCAGCACCTCCCCACAGAGCAGACATTGGGAAAGGCCATTCCCCATCACGTTCCGTCTCATGGTCTCCAGCCGCTCCACCAGCCGTCTGCAGCACAGGACACAGAGTCAGATGGAATGTGTTTCCTGCCTCCAAACTGACCACTGCCTAGGTATGGCTGCCATGGGGGCCCAGTGCTATAGCATGGCCCATGTGCTGTTCCCTCACCTGGGGTACTGTTCTTTCCAGGCTACCTCCTAATTATTCATTCGTGCACCAACTATTAATTGAGTGCCTAAATGTGCCACGCCCTGGGGATATTGTAGCAAACAAGCCAGACATGGTCCCTGCTCTCACAGAACTCATGTTCAATAAAGAGAAAGCCCATAAAAAGTCAACAAGCAAACTGACTTCAGACAGGGGGAGTGCTATGAAATCAAGTAAGTGTGTGGAGAGAAGACTGAGAGGGAGCATGTCAGGTGGTGATCAGTGAAGGTCTCTTTGAGAACGTGTGAACTGAGAGCTGAAGGATGACAAGGTCAAACCAGGTGAAGAGCAGGACGGGGGGGGGCACTCCAGACAGAGGGAACAGTTGGGGGGGGGGTAAAGACAAAGGCCCTGGCACATTAGAACAGCAGGGAGGCCAGTGTGGCCATTCCCTTGTGAGCCTGCGGGAACCTGGGATAAAAGGAAGCTGGAGGGGCAAGGAGGGGACAGACGACATAGGTTTTATAGGACAGAAAATGGAGTTTGGATTATTTTCTAAGATCAAAATGAAGCCACTGAGGGGTTTTAAGTAGAGGAGGGATTTGATCTAAGGGACATTTTAAATTTTTTTAATTTTAAGTTTTTAAAGTATTTATTTATTTATTCATTTAAGTAATCTCTACACCCGATGTGGGGCTCAAACTCAGGACCCCAAGATAAAGAGTCACAGGCTCTTCTGACTGAGCCAGCCAGGGCGCCCCCCAAGTGGCATTTTTAAAAGCTCACTCCATCCACCATGGAAAGCCAGGATCACAGCAAGGGAGCACAGGTGATGAAGCCAGCAGGGGATGCCGGGAGGCCCAGCAAAGGGGCACTGAGCCTCGGAGGCTGAGGCAGCATCCATGGAAATGGGGTACAGGAGATAAGAGAGAGATCGGGGATGATGTAGAGATTTTGGTTTGAGCAAGTGGGTGGATGAAGAAGCTGGAGGAAGAAAGAAAAAGAGCTTCTCTTTGAACCTCTGACGCCGAGTGTCCAGGAGCCATCCCTGAGCCCTGTTAAGCCTAGGATAGGTGACTCTCCTCAGGGTCCCATGGCCCCTCAGCCCACTGTGACCCCCTTTTTTCATGGCAACACTACAACCCTCACAAAACCTGGTCACTTCTGTTTTGTTGGCCACTCTATCTCCAGTAGCCAGGGGACATTTAGGGAAAATTCCGGAAGGAAGGAAGGAAGGAAGGAAGGAAGGAAGGAAGGAAGGAAGGAAGGAAGGAGTGCAGATACATTATCTCAACCCCCCAGGGAGGAGGATGCTATTTCCCCCCATCTCAGAGACAAGAAGACTGAGGCTCAGAATGTCAAGTCACTTCCCACCAGTGTGACACAGTTCCTAAGAGGTGGAGCCCAGGGCCCAACGCCTAGCTCCCCCTCTCATGGCAATCCTATACTCTCCCCTGAGGTGATCAGACTCCGCCTGGGGGCCAAGAGGAAGCCTCCACCTCCATGCCCTCTGACCTCCACAAGGGTCCCTTCCACTGTCCCTCACCCAGGGACCTGCAAGTCCCCAGGAACAAGCCCAGCTGCAGCTCTGGCCTGAACTGCTTGTTCTCAGGGACCCATCAGTACAACCCCGTGCCTTCTAACTCACGGAAACATACAGGATACACCTCCTCCTTCTGAGACATTTAATTGGAGGCACTACCTTCTGGGTCATTCCACATCTCTGTCAAACCCAGTGGTCTCCGTGGGAGCCAGACAGATGGATGAGGGGGTGCAAACACTTCTCATGAAATACCCCCCACCGGCTCCCAGCATGCCCTCCTGGGGGAGCCTGAGGGATATCACGCTGGCTTGTCAATCATGAGCTTGGGGCCGCACGGCTCCTTGCGGGACCCTGGGAGAGGGCAGGGTGGGAAAAAATCTAAAGACAATTGGTCTGTCTGATATACACTCTTTTTGTAATAAAACAACAGTAATAATATGTCTGTATTATTGAGACACATATAACAAGCTGGACAGCAGGGTCCTTGTAGTGGCGGTTTTGCTTTTAGAACTGTGCATTTCTACAATGTCTGACTTTTCAAATGATCACATATTTAATGAAAAACATGAACAGAAGAAGAACAAGGAGATCCGAATCAAATTAAATCCTGCCCGACGCGATGCACTGCCTTTGTGTTTTCTTACTTCTGTTTTTCTATGTTTTTCCAATTTTCTGGAATGTATGAATTGCTTTTATAATTCAACAAACAAACAAAAAGGACCCAACCAAACTGTCTGAAGGCTGTACAGAGGTCAGCTCTGGATGCTGGAAGCCAGGAGAAAAGCTTTGAACAAGCTGGAGAGCCTCTCCTCTTGGAGTCCTTGTTGGGACAGAAGGTCCAGGCTCAACTTCCACTCGAATCCCTCCTCTGGCTGGCCCTCATGCGTGTGGAGCTGAAGAGCCCCGAACGCGCGTCCGCCCCCCCACGGCCTAGGGCCCATGCAGGAGCCACTGTGCACTTCTCACAGGAGTACCCTGAGGCTTTGTGGGGCTGGGTTACCCATCTACACCCCAGGGGTGTTCGGGCAGAGCAGACTCCTTCCCAGTGGTGAAAGCCAGCGCTAGGACCCAGGGTGCCACTCTCAGCCCGCGGATCTGACACTAAATGACTTTGCTGCCCTCTCAAGGACCTCGCTGGAGCCCCAGCTCAAAGCAGCCCTCACCCGATTCTCTGCTGCTCCATGACGTCCAGCCGCTCTGCCCTCTGGATGACCTGCAGGATGGCCTCCACCTCGGCGGGGCTGAGGCTCTGGCTCTTCCGCTGCTTCTCTGTCTGGTAGGTGTGCACAGACCAGCCCGTCTGCAGCCTGGAGAGAGAACAGAGCCGGCCCTGAGGCCACCGCAGTGCAAACTCAGGCAGCCCCGCCACATCACGATGCCCCCCCACCCAGCACAGTCTGCGGACAGCCTAGGTGCGGTGTGTCCAGAAGAGGGGTTCAGGGAACAGGGCACATGCTTCGAATGCTGGCTCTGACACCTGCCAGCCATCGGGCCCCACGAAGACGGCAGTGCCCCCTTAGCACCACGGGAGGCAGGAGCATGCGGTGCGACCCACTGGACAAAAGGAGAAGGTCACGGCCACAGCACGCAGGGCTGCGAGGGAAGAGCACAGAAGATCATCAAGACTGAGATCTGGGGTGCCTGGGTGGCTCAGTTGTTAAGCGTCTGCCTTCGGCTTGGGTCGTGATCCCAGAGTCCTGGGATCCTGCTTCTCTCTCTCCCTGGGCCCCTCTCCCACCTTGTGCTCTCTCTCTAATAAGTAAATAAAATCTCAAAAAAAAAAAAAAAAAAAGGACTGAGCTCTGCGGCATCTGAGTGAAATGGAGCTTACTGTGGGATAGGAAAGAATGGTAATTAGGTCAAAAACAAACCCTGAATATAAAAGGAGATGCACATAGCAGTTTAAAAACAAGAGGGTTTGCGGGCAGGAGGGCAGCGCTGCCGCACAGGAGGAGAGGCGGCGAGGGCAGGCGAGGTGGCAGGAGTGTCACCCCCTGAGGCTGCGACTGGGGACTCACGCCCTTTCTGTCTTTCTGGAGGGAATGTGGGTGGCAGCCGCAGACCAAGCCTCAACTGTCTGCCCAGGTCCCAGCCTGTCCGAGACATTCTGCGCCAGGTGCTAGGAACACAGACATGGGCAAGAGGGCAAAGTGACCACCTCGAAGAATGACAATAGGCTTGGGGACACAAGACACCCAATCAATGACATCCATATTTACTTAATGAAAAATGAGAGGAGCTATTCGTTCAACACCTATTTACCGGTTGTCCACTATGAGGCTAGGCTCGGTAGGTGCAGGCCGGGCGGTACGTGCAGGTGGACATCAGGGAACTAACCTAGTCGGGGGGTAAGGTTCTAGAAGGGCTTCCCTAAAGAAGTGACAGCAAGCAAGAGTCTCCGATGCAGGACGCAGGGCAGGAGGATGAGGATGAGGACGCCTTCCTGGTGGTTCCCCAACACAGATGGACACCGGTGGTCCCACTTCAGTGCCCCATCCGGGCTGGTGCAGCCAATAGTTCTGTACTGTCGACACAGTGTATGTCGGGAGAGCTAACCATGTCCCTCCTCTGTCAGCTCAGCAGGCTGGTTAAGGTGAAGGGCTGAGACCAGAGTCCACAGGGTGGTCTTACCTTTGGCTCGGGCCTTTCCTAGCCCTGAGAATATGGGCAGCTGCTCATCCCGGATTTCCTGATCTGTCCCTTTAAGGGATGCCACGCAGAGTAAATGAGGCAGGGCGTACAGACTGCTCTGCACACAGCAAATGCCCGATTGCTTAATCAGGGGTAGTTAATGATGATTACTATAATTCTCGGGGCAGAACCATCAGGAATGGCTTGACCAAAGAGATAATGCTCCTGCAGGGTTTTGCAGGACGAACTGGTGCTTCCCCCAAGGGAAGAAGGAGATGGTGTTCAGGCAGAGGAAGCGACATGTGCAAAGGTACAGAGACATAAAGTAAGGGGTCCTACCAAGGGTCTGCAGACTTCTAGACTGCTTCTGTCTCCAAGTCAAAAAGCAGCACTGCCCTAGACCAACACTTTTGAAGCAGTCCTCATAGGGCCAGGGAAAGCAAACCGCGGGAAGGGGGCAGGGCTGGGAGACAGAGGAAGAGGGGCCAGTCCTTGAAGCAGGCAGGGGCATACACCCACCTTTCCCCTGTGTACTGAGCAGACTCGAGGGGTTTAGGCCCTGAAAAGCAACACTTGCCCACCCCAAGCTGCAGGTTTCCTCCACCTGAGCATTGATTCAGGAAGTCAGGGATTGGCCAGGACACCCTCCGTGTGACCCCCCGGGGCCAGGGAAGGAGAACTGGAAAACAGGGTCCCCAAGATCAGGCCTCCCACCATGTGGGGAAAAGGCAGGCCCAGGAACACAGAAATGCGAGGGCACGGCACCAGCACCGCCATCCGTCCTTGGAGGGTGCAACTCCTACCCAGTTAGCGCCGGGCCTGGCGCCAGCCCAGAGCACGGCACACCTCCTCGCCCCAGACCCTCCTGTCATCCTATGAGGCTGGCCTCCCCTTTTCTCAGTGGAGTGAGGAGACTGAGAGCAGTCAGACGGAGTCCATGGCCAGCGGCTGCCGGCAGCCCTGCCAGGCTTCCCTGGGGCATCCTATCAGCCTCCTTTTCTGCCTCCACCTGGTCACTGACCAACCCCTGACAACCTGTCCTCTCATTCAACCTCCTCCCCTGTCCCACTGCCCCTGTCCAATCAGGCCGCAGCTCCCATGGATGGCCCAGGATGCCACCAAGCCTCTTGTCCCCCAAACGCCCCTCCATGCTGCCAAAGGTGGCCAACTCGCGGCTGCCGGATGCAGACATGGTGGTAAGCCCCAAGGGACACTCTTCAGCAGGCCCCGGACAGAGCCCTCGTCTCTCGGCTGGCCTGGCCTCATACAGTGTGCCCACAACGGCTCCTAGTTCCCTGTGTTCTGGGCTGCATGTTGTCTTCTCCAGGCCTTTGCTCATGCTGTGCTCTCCACCTGCAGTGCCTGCCCACCTCCCTAAACCCCCTTTCCACTGGGTCACGCCTATTCTTTTTTAAGACTTCTTTTAGGGGATGCCTGGGTGGCTCAGTCGGTGGAGTGTCCGACTCTTGGTTTCAGCTCAGATCAAGATCTCAAGATCCTGGGATCAAGCCCCACGTCAAGCTCTGCGCTCAGCGTGGAGTCTGCTCCAGAGTCTCTCTCTCCCTTTCCTTCCCCCCTCCCCCACTCATGCCCCCCACCTTTAACATAAATAAATACAATCTTAAAAAAAAAAAAGACTCCTTTTAGATTCCTGGTGAAGATCCACTCCAAGATGGGTTGAGTCCATTCTCAGACTTTCCAGAAGGCCCAGGCATAGCTCCATTATGGGGCTTAAACATTACTTCAAGACCAGGGAGGACCCTAGAATGTGAGTCTGGAGGACCAGCCCTACACCATCTGGCCCCTGCCCACTTCCCCAACTTCCTTTCACCCCATTTACCACCTCATTCTGCATTCAAGCCACGTGGGCCTCCGCCAGGCCCTCTACATGTCCTAGTCCTTCTACCTCAGAGCCTTTGCACATGCTGTTCCTGCTGCCTAGAAGCTCCTTTCCCGTATTTCCATGTAACATTTACCCCTACTCCAGGACTCAACATAAACATCACACTCTCAGGGAAGCCTCTCCAAATCCCCAGATTAAGTTAGCACCCGCCGTCACCCCACTGCCTGTTTCTGCTGTCGAAGTAGCTGCACATGGCTCCTTGCACGGGTAATGCCGACCTCTCCCCACCAGTGCCTTAAGACAAAGGACCATGTCGGTCTTGTTCACTGCTGTGCAATAGTGCCTGGCACACAGTAGGGCTTTAGAAAATGTCTGATGGTGCTGGAGGACAGACCTGAGCTGAAGCCAGGGAAGGCAACTTCCCCAGGCCTCCTGAGGAACTCTCAGGGCACAGTACCCGGATGCAAGATTTGTAGTATTCTCCTTTACGGAGCCTGGCATTACAAGGAGCCTGGCGTTACAAGGCGGCACACCCGGAGAGGAGATATAAGCATTTGCTCTACTAAAAGCTGCTGCAACAGCTTCTGGCTGCTGCTGAGAGCAAGACAAGGTCAGGGAGAACTGAAGGAAATGCCAGAGGGGTCGCCAGGGGTCACACCACGCCCCGGTACAAGAGCACAGCTCTCCCCAACTCCTTGTATCCTGCCAGGGAGGACACATCATCTCGCCTGGCATCGGAGCAGAGAGGGAGAGCGGCTGGCTTCACCCCTGGTCTCTCCCCACAGGGGCTGTGCAGGGGGCTGAAAGGAGCCAAGCTGTCCCAGTGAGAGGGACAATTAACTGTGGCACAGAGATTCCTGCAAGTCATGCAGGACTACACTCTTGGGCGTTTCGGATTAATTTTTTTATCCCTCTTTGATGTTTCAGCTCTGTCCCCCTGCAGGCCTGTAACATCTAATTGCAAATTTCTTGAACTTGGTCCCATTTGGGAAATCCTGGCTCCCATAATTGGCGTGGTCTGACAGATGAAGAGGCGTTCTTGGGCTTATCAGACCCCAGGGACCTCCAAATCCCTGGATGGACAGGGAAGCCTGGAAGGCAGGACAGGCATCTGGGAGGCCCTGGTCTCCGGCCACAGGGGGAAAGTGGGTACAGATGGCCTGACCTAACTGGGTCTGAGGGCTCACCAGGCTGAGGAATAACAGGAAAGCTGGGACCCGAAGGGAACAAACCAGAACCAGAGAGACCCTGACAGGGTATCAGAGGAGACTGGGGGTGCTTCAAGGCTGGCTGTGTGTTTCAGCCCAGAGGGCAACTCTTCGTTCACTTGACCAGTCTTTGCTCTGTCCTGTCAGTGCGAGGCCCTCACCGTGAAGTGGGCCTCCAGGTAGCAAAGGCTCCCACTTCCAGGGGCTCGGGGAATGAAGGCTCAGTGACATACTCTCACCAGAAAAGGCAGAGGAAGTGGTTTGGCCACTTGCAGCCTGCTGCAGGCCTGGGAGTCAGGGGTCCTGGGTGTGGGTCCCATCCCTGCCACTAGGCAAGGAGCCCAGCCTCCCTCTCCCTCTCCGAGAAATGAGGGTAAATCCCACATGGCCGTTAAATGAGTGAATGGCTGCTCAGTGCCGACTTCGGGGCCTGGAGTGTGGTGTGCATTAGACATGCGCTTGTCTCCAAATTTCTCTTTCTGGGTCCCTGATATTGAATCTTGCCCCCAAAAGGAGGCAAGCAGGGAGAGGGCGGGAAGGGAAGACCTGGCAGGGCCTTGGAGGTACTCACTTGGCTCGCAGGGCGAGCTGCCGATCGTTGGGGCAAACCCACTGGTCATTCCCACTGCCGAAGATGGTGTCGGCCATGCTCAGAGTGCCCGGCCAGGGCAGGGAGTCACATCTGAGATGAGAAGGGGGAAAAATCAAGAGCATGTCATCAGCTGGGGTGCAGCAGGCAGCCAGGGTCCCTCGGGCACCAAGCACCAGCATTTCTCGCGCATCCTTGTACCTAGGCGCCCGCAGAAGCCTCGCCATCAGAACCCTCCAGCTCAGTATGGCTCTCTCAAAGCTCCTCTTTCAAAAGGATCGTAACTTGGGAGGGTTAACTAGGTGGCTCAGGCGGCTAAGTGACCGGGTTGGACATGACTGGCAGGACATCAGAAGTCAGAAGCAGAAAGGGAGGGAAGAGGCACACCTCAGTAATCTTCAACTTGGTTGGTGGCCTAGAGGGCACTTGACTGCTGCCTCCCAAGTACAGCTCCTACTGGGCACAGTGCCTAGCAGGAGGGGCCGGGGGACACATAGCTAGACAGCCCGGGGAAGCCGTACGTCTCTCCCAAACCTGGGTGACCCGCCGTGGCCGCCCCAGGTCCAAGGGCGCAGCTAAAGTTGGCCACCTTCGCAGGTTCTGCTCCCCAGCATGTTCTGCTGTCCTTCCCCAGAGCAGGAAGGAGGGCGGGGAGCCGAGGCTACAACCAGGACCGCAGGAAGGTGGCACCCTCGGAATCCTGCAGGGAGGCCATCGCTCCGGAACTGCCTGGTGCTTTAATGTCAGCTGCCTTTCTCCTTCCACCAAGGTTATGACCAGCTCTTTGATTACTGAGCGTGCATGCTGATGGGAGTGTGTGTGTGTTGGGCAGAGAGAACCGGGGGCGGGGGGGGGTAACTCAATCCCAGAGCAAAGATAAGGGGCTGCACTGAGTTACCCACACTGCCCTGGTCCAATCCCATCTAGACCAACGGATCTCAAACACACGAATCCTTCATACTCTTCAAAATTACGGAGGTTGGCGGGGCACCTGGGTGGCTCAGTCGGTTAAGCGTCTGCCTTCAAGGGCTCAGGTCATGATCCTGGGGTCCTGGGATCAAGCCCCACATCGGGCTCCTTGCTCAGAGGGGAGCCTGCTTCTCCCTCTGCCTCTGCCTGCTGCTCCCCCTGCTTGTGCTCGCTCTCTCAAATAAATACATAAAATCTTTAGAAAAAAAAAAAAGCTCGTATTTAGATGTTCATAGCAGCATTATTCACAACAGTCAAAAAGTGGAAATAATTCAAATGTCCGCCAACTGATAAATGGAGACCATATGGAGTTAGCCATATACAATGGAATATTATTTGGCCATTAAAAATGAAGTACCAATACAGGCTATAACACAGCTGAACCCTGAAAACATTATGCCAAGTGCAAGAAGCCAGGCACAAAAGGGGCGCCTGGGTGGCTCAGTCACTTAAGCGTCCGGCTCTTGATCTCAGCCCAGGTCTTGATCTCAGGGTGGTGAGTTCAGGCTCTGCACTGGGCCCCACGCTGGGCATGGAGACTACTTAAGGGAAAAAAAAAAAAAGCCAGTCACAAAAGACCACATGTTATATTATTCCATTTACAAGAAATGTCCAGAACAGGCAAATCCAGAGGCAGAAAGTAGATTAAAGGTTGTCAGGGGCTGGAGTGCGGGTGACGGGAGGGAGGAATGAGTATCTGCTAATGGGTTCCGGGTTTCTTTTTGGAGCCATGAAAATGTTCTGGAATTAGATTGTGGTGATAGTTGCACAACTTTGAGAATAAACTAAAACCAATGAATTGTATCCTTCTAGAATGAATTTTATGGTATATGAACTATGTCCTATTAAACTGTCACAAAAATTTTGAGAATGCCAAATTATGTGGGCTGTATCTATTGATACCACATTAGAAATAAAAACTGAAAAAAATTTTAATTGTAATTCATCAAAAAACAATAAACCCGGGGCGCCTGGGTGGCACAGCGGTTAAGCGTCTGCCTTCGGCTCAGGGCGTGATCCCGGCGTTATGGGATCGAGCCCCACATCAGGCTCTTCTGCTATGAGCCTGCTTCTTCCTCTCCCACTCCCCCTGCTTGTGTTCCCTCTCTCGCTGGCTGTCTCTATCTCTGTTGAATAAATAAATAAAATCTTTAAAAAAAAAAAAACAAAACAAAACAATAAACCCATTAGATGTTCACATATTTTATTTAAAAAGCTATATTTTCAGAACAAAAACAACTAGTGAAAATAATGGCTTTGTTTTACATTTTTAACAATCTGTGTAATGTTCAGTTCAACAAAAGTCAGCTGGATGTTCATATCTGATTTTTTGTTCAACCTTTTGTGATTATGTGGTTTTGTTCAAGTACGTGACGGACGTCTAGACACTCACAAGTACGTACTACAGTTGGAAAAGGAGTATTTCAACATCTTTCCAGTGATTGTAGATATTCTTCTTTCACAGTGTACCAGATTCAACAGATGGTAGTTTCTTAAAGATTAGTTCTAACATGGCATCTGAAACCATATTAATGAACCTCTCCTTTTCTGTACATTTGTGAGAGAACGGGACGTAGTATTTTATTGTTATTATGAAAATAGTTTGACCGTGTGGATTTCCTGAAAGGTATTGGAGACCCCCCCAGGGATCCCTGGATCATGGTTTGAGAACTACTGTTCCAGACCAATGTCACTGATTTCTATGATGACCAGCAGGGGGCAGTGTGTTGGCCACAGTTAACTAACCCACTCAGAGACCAAGGCCATGACCTTGACTGCAGTGGTCTCTCTATCCCAGGCAGCACATCCAAGCACCTGCTCTCCACTGTGGGTCACCTTGGGAGAGAGCCCTGGGCACATCCAGACCCTAGAGAGCCACATGTGGAGACCCTATGGTCAGGCCAAGCACTAGGATGCCAGCGTCACCAAAGGCCTCCTCAAATCAAAAGTCTTGACCTTCTCTCAAATGAGGCTAACATATGATCCAGGGAGACAAAGACAGGGTCAAGAATGACACACTCATCAAACAAGGGTAAACCAGCGTCCCACTTCCAGACTTCAGTGCTCTACGCTTTGTTTTGTTGTTTTTCAGAATTTGTTATCTTGTGAATAGCACAATCTCACTGCCACGTGGGTGTGAAAAGCATTACTCTGTTCCAAGTAAACGTTTAGATCATACTACAGTTCATTAGCCCTGCTTATTATTGTTTAAAATAATACCCTAGGAGGTTCAAGAAATAGAAGTGATGGGGGTCTCCCTGACCAGAAGAGACCGTGCCTGGGTAAACTGGGCAACCAGCTGGCCATTTGCGATCACCTCCCAAGGGCCACCACTCCTGCCACGGCCTGCAGGGGGCACCATGTCCCAGGCCACGGCTCCCAGGACTGGAGGGTCCTGAGCATTCCTGCCCCTCCAGGGGCAGCTGGACACAGTGAGGAGGGGTGGCCCCTCTGTTCTACTAGACACGCCCACAGAAGCAGGGGCACACCAGTGGTGACCCCAGAGGGTTGGAGCAAGCCAGGGAACCTCAGGGTGGGAATTCCATCTTCTGCAGAAGCTTCTAAACCTAGAGTGTGTGGGGCTGGGGAGGGGGTGTTGAGGAGAAAGAAGGGGTCCTATGCTCTCGGGCTCAAACCTTCACCTCCTTTATGGTGAGGACAGGTGGGGACATCCAGGAGAAGACAGCACAGGAGGAGAGGAGATGCTGTTCCTCACAGGTGGAAATCAATCTTTAGGGAATGAACCCCTTTTGTTTCCTTTGGGTCACTTCCCAGTGGGGCAAGATCCTTGGGGACCACTGGCAAGAGAACCTCCAAGCTAACATTTATCTTTCCCCTGACCCATTTGAATTCTATTCCTCTTCCTCTCTTTTTAAAACTTTAGCCGAAGCAACTGCAACCACGCACAGGACATTCTGCTCTGTTCTTCCTAAATCTCATCACTGTTTTTCCTAGTTGGACAGAAGAGAAACAAGAGAGGTTAAGAGACCGAGGAAAGGTCACACAGCTAACCGTGCTGGTCTTACTAAACCCTTCGTTCCATGGTAATGTCTCTGCATTGGGTCCCCTTCCGCCCAAGGGTTTGGGGGCAGTGAGGAAGGGGGAAAGAAGACCCAAAGAGGAGAGAAAAGACCCAAGAAAGTCTGGCTTTTATGAAAACTTACTGGAAGGCCAGGAACCAGTGAGTTACCTGCCTTGGGCCTCCGTTTTCTCATAAGTAGCCGAAGGGGCTGAGACAGACAGGCTGGAGGGACCGCCCTGAGCAGTTCCGACACCTGAACCCCCCTGCTGAGCTGCAGGAGGGAGGCACAGGTGGCAGGTGGGGGGTTAGAGAAGGGTCCTGGGGCAAGAGGCTGGTGGCTGCTCCCGCCTGGGAGGTGGGAACTGAGCCCCACCCCAGCCCAGTCCCCCAGGATGGGAGCAGTAAGGCATCGCCCTGTCCCCCAACCCTCTCACTCCTGAGCTTCAGGAAAGGCGAGCAGACGGATGTCACCTCCCGGGGCCTCAGGCTGTGAACACTGGCTCGTGGGGTCCCCGCTGATGCTAGGATCTGCTAAGATCACAGCTGAGCATATCCACAGGGGTGGCTCCGGGAGAGAACTCGGGCTTCCGCCCAGGCTGCAGCTAACATAAGGCACAGCTGTCCTTCGCCCACACAGCGCAACCTCGGGACAGACGGCGAGAGAGGGGAAGGGCAGCTCGAGGAGCCACATTTTAGGAAACTGCCAACGGAGCCAGCTCGGGTTCTCCAAATCTCTTCAGTCTGAGCCGCCAGCTCCCTGACTGGCCAGCCAAGCCCTGTCCCTGGCTCCCTGAACCCTCTCCATCCAGGGGTTCCTCTACCAAGCTGCGTGCTCACCACCAGCCAACACGCACCAGCTGGGGCTCTGCTCCCCTCCAGCGGGGCTCCGGGAGGAGGGCCAGGGAGGGCCTGGCCTCTTAAGAGCTGGGTCCTTAAAGCTTCCAAAGAGCAGGGCCACGGGAGTTGAACGTGGCCTGCACGCTTGTATGAACAAATGCCAGTCTGTCTGGGTCAAAAATCAACTGATGAGGGAACCAAACAGGGGCTTAAAGAAGGCAAGTGAAAAGGCAAGAAATGCAAACCACACATTCTCCAGGGGGAAAGAGGGACTGGGCCAAGTGCCTAGAGAGAAGCAAGGTGGCAGGGTCTGTGGAAAGAGGGCTGCGCAGAGCTCTGGCCTCCTCTGTAAACAAGGGGAGACAGGCAGGCCTGTCTCTGAAGTCCTTCCAGCTGTGAGGGAGAGAAGCCTGAAGGAGAGAGGAATGTGGTGTGCCTGCGTGTGTGCATTCTGCAGAGGAAGGAAGACTAGGGCTGGGGGGCGGGGGGGTCAGATCTGGGAACCCAGAGTCCTCCACTCTATTGACAACAGGCTCCCATCTCCTATCCTGCAGGCCTGTGGACTCTCCAGGGGGCCCGTGTCCTCCTCCCTCTCCATCCCTGCAGCCCAGCACAGGGCCTGCTACAAAGTAGGTGCTCAGTGCCTCTGTTCAGTGGAACTGACTTCATCAGAGAGATGGCCGTTCCCAGATGAGGAGCAATTCAGACAAGCCAAACGTGCTTACAGCAGAGCTAGGCTCCAACCATGCTCTGCGACTTGCTCACTCACAAAACACTTTGTCCCTCAGGACTCCCCACAAGGTAGTCAGCACCCAGGGGCTCCACGGCTGAGCCACCTCCCTTCCAAGAGGCCAGCATGCCGTAAGGCTGGGACGCCGGGCCTCCAGGTACTGCCTCCATCCTGCTGAGCGAGGCTCTCTGAGCCAGTGCAGGCTGCGTGCTGGGGAGTGCATGGGCTCAGGGGACCCCCGGGGGACCAGGAACAGGGAACAGGAAATGCCTGGTGATGATTTCCTGAGACAATTCTGTGGGGAAGGAGTTCATGAGCCTCAGGCAACTTTCTGAGGCAGATCTGTGAAAACAAACTTGTTCTTTCAGGGAGATTCGATTCTCCTTTCCCTAAAGTCCAAAGCTCGTCACCCCGGGCGTGTTAGTCACTGCAGACAGACGCTGCAGTCACAGCCGGCTGTCCCAAGCGGGCGACAGGCATGACGCGCAGCACACGGCCGGCTCCTGGGCACCGCAGGGCATCACAAGCAGAACCAGCCCCCGCGCGCTCTCCACCCGCCCCACGTGGAGCCTCCCGACGTCTCAGTGTAAGGCCTCCCAGTTTTTTTCCGGCATTTCTGTAGAGACTTCAAATAAAATTGGATTCTTGGTATATATCCGGTTTGGTTTTTTATCACATTGTACTTTCTCACAATATTAAAATTCCTCAAAAACATGATTTTTAATTGTTTAATTTAGCATTCTGGATATATTCGATCATTGTCCTACTTGGGAGCACACAGATCGCTTCCAGTTTGTTCTATTGTATTTCTATTCAACAGTAAAAGGGATAGCTGGGAGATGAACCTCTGTGCCTATCTGATCATTTCCTCAGGAGAAATTCCCCAAAGGGAAAGTATACTTTTTTCTAATATATTGTTGAGCCAATGTTTACCACAGTGACGTTCACAGTCCCTCAAAGCTATCAGTCGCAGGCCTCCGCCTACTCTCTCCAAGGTGCTTCTAGAATTATCCACTACTTTTTGTAGTGACAGAGTTGCAGCTCTACCCCATTAGCCTCATGTGGATTTTATATTTTTGATCCCAGAATTCAAAACCTATCTGGAGATCTCCAATAAGTTGGTTTAATAAGTACACAGTCCTGTAATCACGGCAAAAGGCCTCCTCTCCACAAACATTCATATCTACTTGAAAGAAACCTTCCATCCCCTTAAGGGACTTCGTGTGCTCAGAATCCAGTAAAGTGAACACGGAAGTGGACATAGAGCCCCAAGTGACCTAGGTGGTCATGTAACACCCCTCCAGCCAATGTTTTCCTCCATAAAGGGGTGGGGGGGCTTCCCCTCCACCCAGGCTCCTGGTGAGGACGAGATGAGAGCACTTTCCGGTAAACTCCACAGAGCAGCACACATTGTCACTAATCCAAGGAAACACCGCTGTCAGACCCCCAACCTTCCCAAATTTACAACTGCTTTAACAGTGCTGGGACACACTGCAGCCCGTGCTGTCCCTGGGGTGACAGAGGACAGGGTGCTGCGAAACAGCCTGCCCTTCGAGAAGGATTACACACACACACACACACACACACACACACACACACACCCGTGGCTCTCTGCTCTGCCTGCCAGGGCCAGGGTGGGGACAAGAGGCAACTGCCCTGTTACCAAAGCGAATAACCTCTTCCTTGGTATGGTTACGTCTTCGGCCTTTAGACTCTGGCATTTTCCATCTCCTTGATTTTGTTTCAGGGAGACTTCCATGGAGACAAATGGGACAATGATCCCCCCATGTGCTGTGGATAGACAACCTCGTGGGAAGAGAAGAACTGATACAGAGAAAACAGTGGGAATGAAGCAGGCAGAACAGAAGGGCTCGGAGAAACCACAGGGCCTAGGAGGGGACACAGGGTGCAAAGGTAAACATAGGCACCAGCAAGTGCAGGACACTGGTTCCAAACAGCCACTGTGAGAGAATGAGCACACGTGCATCCCTCCATGTGCGGTGCAGGAGGCTGTCTCTGAGCGGCTGAAGCACGATGAATGAAGTGCGTGGCCCAGCCAAGAGCCACGGCTGACCACAGACTCAGGAACGATCAATGAAGGTCGTTCCAGGTTGGGGGGTGGTTGTTATGCAGCATTATCGTGGCAAAATATAACCGATACAAATGATATCTGGTAAACAAAATCCCCACCCTGACCTCAATACCCAGCCAAACCCCACCCAGAGCTGTTTGGGTTTGGACTTCCAAACCTGTGAGCAGTGGGAGGCCTAAAGCCCAGACCGGGGAGGCAAACAGGAGACACCAGGGGCAGACAGAACCAGTCTGCTCCCACCCCCACACCAGAGTGAGGAGAGGGGGCTGGGGAAGGGCCCAGAACCTCCTCAGGCATCCTGTGCAGGGCTGGGATAAGGCTCCATCACGGAGCCAAATCTGAGCCAGCAGCCAGAGAGCGGCCCGGGAAGGCCTTGGAGCCTGCATTCAGCCCCTGGGGGACCCGCTGCTGTGAGCCTTCCACCATGCCTGCCCAGGAGGGAGGGGAGAGGGGCCGTTCACCTGCCACCGCCCAGTCTGCCAGCCCCAGACAAGCCAGCTGTGAGTGGCCGGGGTGGCAGGAGAGCAGGTGAGAGTCTAAAGGAGGGAGAAAAAGCAGGGATGAATATAAAAAATACTTGCCCCCAAGCTGCTGCTTCCCAAGGCCTCCGAGATTCTGGTAAGAGCCCTCCGATCTGCGCCCAGGTATTAATATTCCAGGGAACCCTTAGCAACAGGCCTTGACATCTGGTCTGTTACCATGATACAGGCAACATGCTAATAGCAAGATAAGGTGAGCTGAGACGTCCACGTTCCCTCCACCTGTCACACTGCACCAGGAGGATCAAAGAGCCAGACGGGAAGCCTCAGGGGCCTGTCTGAAACCAGAGCGAACCTCTCTATGGAGTCTGGGGCTAATTGTGCATGAGGCAGGGCTCCAGGGTTTGGGAGATGAGGCCCCCTGAGGAAGCTACTGCCTGACAAATGTCCCTGGAACCCACCCTGGCAGCAGGTGTCCTGACAGATCTGCTTCCTCGGGTGACTCTTCCCTCCCCACCCTGCTCAGTTCTCTGCCTCTCTTGCCCAAACAATGGCAAAAGCCTTGGAGTTGGCCTTTGGACCTCCTGAGGCCTCACACCCTTCACTTGCAGCCAGAGAGGTCAGTCACACTTAGAGCTTAGGTCAGAACCTGTGATTCCCTTGTTCAAAAACCTTCAATGGCTCTCTACCGCCAAAGGGAAAAAAAAAACCCCAAAGCCACATTTGAGGTCATCCATGATCTGGCCCGAAATACCCTTCCAGTCTCACCTGCCACTACATCCCTCCACAAAACTCACGGTCTAGCCACTGGGAACCTGGACGCATTCTGGCCTCTTGGCTCTGTCTCAGAACTTCTCATGTGAAACGTCGTTCCTGCACACTGTCGACCTGCAGCGGCCTGGTTCCACCTCTCTGGGAATTCCCTCACTCCTCCCCACCCAGCTCCTGTTTGGAATCCACCCCCTTGCCTCCCCACAGCATTTCATCCCCCTCTGTACCCTGGGGTACCTCTGTTACCCATAAGAAGACCACAGCTCCCAGGATGCACCTTGGTGTCCCTGGGCTAGCACGGTGCTCAGAACGTGGTGGGTGTCGGTCCACCTTTATGGACCTAATACTAAACTTCGAGAGTTGACTGCAGCCCATGGACTAACGCCCAGCCTCCCCGGCCTAGAACCAAAGGCCCCACAGTGTGACCCTCACATTTCCTTAACCATGTGCAGGCCCATCCCCTGCACAGGCCTCATGGGTCCTGCCTCTGGCCCACTCTGCAAAGTGGTTTCCACCAACTAGAACCATAGGAAATCTAGAAAGGACCCCAACTCTTGAGGAATGGTCAACAACAGTGCATCTAATATCACAAATGACAAATGACCTAGACAAGGCTTTATGGCAAGATTCGGTACAAGAAGTAGGCGCAATGATGGCACAAGGGCCCAATCACATACCCGTGCGGGAAATGCAGAGTCCACACGTTAGAGTACAGTTTGGCACTGGGGGTGAGTTTATTTCTCTAAGCATTTTCTAAGGGTAAGTAAGGCACCCTTCCTGTCCTCGGGGCTCCGGCTCACATTCCTCCTTTTGGGTAGGGCTCTCTAAGACCCGCAGTCCCTGCTCGGATTCCTGCAGCCTTTCTTGTCTGTGGCCTTCCAGGCCAGCCAATCCCAGACACCCCGTGGCCCATTCCGTGGCACATCCCCACTGAGTCACAGAGCTAGGAGTCGACTGTGGTCCCTCCGAGAGGCAAGAAGCAGCCACTGTTGGCTCCGTCGCCCTCGCTCATTCCACAAACCAGCACTGAGTGTTGAGCGCATCTGAGTTTGCTGCAGGGTGAGCTGGGCAGTTCTCTGTGCCCCCAGAAGGCCTCCCGCGGCAGGGTCTTCTCCCCAACGCAGTAAATCCTCACCCACGATGCCCACTCTGCTGGGCCCAAACCCCTGCCCGTCTCTTTGTCTAACTGAAACCGTTTTCTCATTCCCAGGCTGAAATGCTGTGGAAAGCCTCCAACCGAAATGAGATGCAAACCATCCCACTTCTTCCCCCTCTCACTTCGAGTGCCAGCCCTCCAATTTTAACAGCCGCACGCTCTGCCTGCCTGTCCCCAGAGGCACAGCTCGCTTTTGTTACTTCTGAAAGGCCTAAAACAGGGCAGGTACAAGTCCCAGATCGAGGCACTCCCAGTTAGCGGAGCCCCGCCCTGGGGTAACCAGACCCCCTGGGCCAGGCTCAACCTGCACACTGCAGGAGAAAGGGCAGCCTCACAGTCCCCGAGCAGTGGTCCGTTCCGCATCGGCCCACACGGTATCCGTCTCCTAGTGCCGCTGCATCCATTTACCACAAACGGGGAGGCTTATGCAGTTCTAGAGCTCGGAAGTCCAAACCCGAGATGTTGACAGGGCCAAGTTCTCTCCGAAAGACCTACAGAGGAATCTATCCCATGCCTCTCTCTTGGCTTCTGGGGTTTGCACCGCAGTCCTTGGTGCTCCCTGGCTTGAAGCTTGGCATCCGATCTCTGTGTTCATCTTCATGTAGCCTTCTTCCCATGGTCGTCTCCCTGCGCATGGTCGTTCGCATGGTCGTCTCCCTGCGCCTCTCACTATATGGGACCGAGACCAAGGGGACTCCAGGATGACCTCACTGGAACAAAGGACAACCACAGTGCCCCTATTTCCCAATAAGGCCACATTCTGAGGTGCTGGGTGTAGGAATTCAACATATCCCTCTGGGGGACACGATTCGCCCTGTAACACAGGGCAACAACAGAAACCGGAGCCCTCCCCTGGGGGCGGGGACAGAGGCCGTGAGGACCCTTAGGTGTGTACATAGATGCTCCCGTTGGTCTAAAATGCCTTCTGGGGGCGCCTGGGTGGCGCAGTCGTTAAGTGTCTGACTTCGGCTCAGGGCGTGATCCCGGTGTTCTGGGATCGAGCCCCACATCAGGCTCCTCCGCTGGGAGCCTGCTTCTTCCTCTCCCACTCCCCCTGCTTGTGTTCCCTCTCTGCTGGCTGTCTCTATCTCTGTCAAATAAATAAGTAAAATCTTAAAAAAATAAAAAATAAAAAAATAAAAAAAAATAAAATGCCTTCTGGAGTTTCTAGGTGCAGGAAACTAGGAGAGGAGCCCAAATCTAAGATAGCTGTCATGGCTGATGTAAAAAGAGGATTCAAGAAAACAATCTCTGGGACGCCTGGGTGGCTCAGTCAGTTAAGCGTCCGCCTTTGGCTCAGGTCATGATCCCAGGGTCCTTG
Source organism: Ailuropoda melanoleuca (assembly GCF_002007445.2). Lineage (NCBI taxonomy): Eukaryota > Metazoa > Chordata > Mammalia > Carnivora > Ursidae > Ailuropoda > Ailuropoda melanoleuca. The sequence continues at coordinate 2,399,487 of NC_048230.1, forward strand.
CTCAGCGGGGAGTCTGCTGCTCCCTCTCCCACTCCCCCTGCTTGTGCTTGCCCTTTCTCTCTCTCTCTCTCTGACAAATAAATAAATACAGTCTTTAAAAAAAAAAAAAAACCAACAATCTCCTCTGGTCATTGCTTCTCTTGGGAGTTCTTAACAGGGGAGCTATGATCTCGGATGGGAATAAATTATACCTTTATTTTTATTACCCTGCAACTGAAATTGTCTATTTTCTTTCACTATGAATGTAGACAACACATCACAGTCATATTATCAGCGCCCGTGGCTTGGTCATTAGAGACCAGCAGATATTTACATATCACAGAATTGCAGCTATCTCCAAGTTTTGTTTATGTTCGTCACTACTTCAAATTCCATCAGTTGTTAGACCTACTGTACGGTGGTTTACCTAATGATTCAAAAAAGGAGGACAGAGATTACTGTATCAAAAGCTTGTTTTTAAAAAGCACCTGATAACTCTAAGTCAATATAATTGGCACCTCTGTAATCCTGTTTGCGCATTTAAAATCATTATCTTGAGAAAGGTTCCACAGGATTCACCAGACTATCAAAAAAGGGTTGATGGCACAAAAAAAGAACAGGAGATGGAATCAGAACTCAATTAAGGTTACCAGAAGAAAACAAGCTTTCAGGGTAATCAGGTGTCTGTGGCCCCAGGGACTCTGCTCGGAAAATGCCCCAGTCCTCCCAGGGCGGCCAGGCACCTGGCTTGGGGTGCATGGTAAGGGGTGTTAGAGCCGCTTGTCTTTTAGCGAAGACAAGCCTGCGTCCATGTAGGCGATGTGTGTGTCTGAAAAGTCACAGGCAAACAACTTCCACGAAGGAAATCTGAGTTTAGTTCACCCCTGGGAGTTGTTGGAGGAACCCAGCAGAAACTTCTCCACGAAGCAGAGAAACCTCTGGAAGGAAGCAGATGCACCCCTTCTCACCTGCTCAGTACAGTCCCAATCTTCAGGTATGCGGATGGGGGCAGTCCTCCAGGTCCCCGGGGCAGCTCCGGCACCGCCACCACCCCCAGTGGCCTCCTCACGGCCCCGCCAGGACACCAGCTCTCAGGTGGTTCTTCTCAGGCTGCGCCAGGTACGTCTCCATTCTTCTTCCACCCACTCCACCGGAGCCTGGGCGGGAACCCTGGCCCTGGCTATTTGCTTAAAGCCAGCAGCCAAGGCAAGCCCCAGCCGACCTAGCCTGCTATCTGCCAGCCAGCTGTCCCCTCTCGTTCATGGAAACACAAACAGACGTCTCTCTGTTCCAACTCCAAGGTTAAGTACTGCACTGCCAGGTGCCAGCTGTCAACTTCTCTGCGTGCTCCCCATTCCCCTGGTAGAGGCTAAGACCCCAAACAAATGGGCGTGCCCACCCTGAATGCCCACAGTGAGGGCTGCCAAGGACTCAGGCACGAGAGAGGAGAGACACCCAGCGCATGGCGTGGCACAGAGGAGACGAGCAGGAGAAAGGCCAGATGGGACCGGCGGTATCTTGCTGTAGTCTTTGAGGATTTTAGGAGCAGCCTACCAATTAAACTGTATCTGCAAACGCCCAGTTGGCCCTGAGCTATCCGTCGGGAGAGGGAGAGCAGCCGGCTTTATGGGGCACCACCGACCTGCTATACCTGTCACAGGCCAACCTTCAGAAATACATCCCAATCCCAAGCGGATGGCTTGACCGTCATCCCCTTCCAGAGAAGGAGCTGAGACCTGCTGCTTGAGAGGGGCAGCCTCAAGGCCCCCCAGCTGGCCCCTGGCACTTTCAGTCACCTTCTCTGTCCCCCACGGAGCCCTGGCTATGGCACGTGGCAGCTACTGAAAGTGACAGACCAGGCGTAGTCTGCAGCCATTTCCCGCGCTCCCAGCACAAGGGAGTATGCCAGAAGCTCACAGACACGGAGATGTGCAGAAACTGGCCAAATAGTTCCGAGAAGGCTCGGGGTTCCCTGGGTCACAGCAGTGCTTGGAAGCTGCCCCGGCCCACCCTAGAGCCCGCAGAGCAGTGAGGCACGAAGCCACAGGTCTCTGATGGCCCCTGCTCCCCACCATTCCCACTGCCTGACCCACGTGCTCAGCCAGACCTCAGTGACCCTAGGATCCTAAGTGGTTCACCTGCCTCCAGGCTCCCCTGCCCAGATGCAGCCTACCCCGCCACCAGATGGGCCCCAGCAAAGCCCGGCTCTATGCAGACACCGCCAAATCAAGCCCAGCATCCTCACCTGGAAGTTCCTGGCCATCCACAGGCTCTACCCCACCTTGCCAAATTTGTCCCCAGACACACGGAAACACTTGGCATTATCCCCCATGTCTGAGCCCACACCTCTTCCAGGCAGCCCTCTTGTTGCCCCCCACTCCACATCTACTGCCCCAGCCTGAAGCAGCTGCTCGCTCCCTGACATCTTCATAAACGCTTTTTACCCCTTCCCAGCACGTGACAGTTTCTGGTGGCTTATGAATGTGTCTGACCTTTCCCATCGGACCAAATGCACCCTGGGAGCAGGACAAGCCTCGTGCCCGGACGACGCTCCAGACGTGTGCACTGGAAGAGAACTGAGAGTCCCGGATACACCCATTCGTCCAGGGTCCAATGATTTCAGACAAGGGCGACAAGACCGTTCAATGGGGAAACGAGCTTCCTTTCTACAAATGCTGTTGTCACAACTGGGTAGCCGCAGGCAAAAGTAGGAAGTCGGACCCTTACCTCACACCACTTAAAAAATTGTAAACGGACTGAAGAATTACAACTATAAAACTCTTTGAAGAAAATATAGAGGTAAATCTTTACAACCTCAAACTTAGCCGTGGTTTCTTAGATAAGACATCAAAAGTGTGAGCAACAAAAGAAAAAAAAAAAACCAGATAATCTGGTCTGCATCGACATTAAAAACTTCAGTGCACCAAAGGATATTCTCAAGAAGGTGAAAAGATGACCCACAGAATGGGAGAAAATATTTGCAAATCATGTATCTGACAAGGGTCTAGTATTCAGAACAAGCGAAGAACTCTTCCAGCTCAACAATAAAAGAAAACTTGGGGCGCCTGGGTGGCACAGCGGTTAAGCGTCTGCCTTCGGCTTAGGGCATGATCCCGGCGTTATGGGATCGAGCCCCACATCAGGCTCTTCTGCTATGAGCCTGCTTCTTCCTCTCCCACTCCCCCTGCTTGTGTTCCCTCTCTTGCTGGCTGTCTCTATCTCTGTCGAATAAATAAAATAAAATCTTTAAAAAAAAAAAACAATAAAAGAAAACTCAATTTAAAAATGGACAAAGGACTTACACAGACATTTCTCCAAGGCACATGCACACATGCCCAAGAGCACACGAGAAGATGTTTGACACCATCAGCATTAGGGAAATGCAAACCAAAACCACAATGAGACGTCACTTCACACCTACCGGGATGGCGAACATTTGTTAAATGGAAAATAATGAGTGTTGGCGAGGAGACACTGGAGCCCTCTTACACTGCTTGTGGGAATGTAAAACGCTGCAGCCACTGTGCAAAAGAGTTTGCCGGGTCCTCAAAAAGTCAAACATAGAGGGGCACCTGGCTGGCTCTGTCGGAAGAGCGTGCAGCTCTTGATCTCGGCGTTTCAAGTTCAAACCCCACGTTGGGTATAGAGATTATTTAAAAATATAATCTTAAAAAAACAACAAAAAAAGTCAACTATAGAATTACCGTATTACTCATCGATTCCACTGCTAGGTGTATTCCCCAAAGAACTGAAAACAGGTGTTCTATCAAAAACTTGTACATAGATGTGCATAGCAGCACTGTCCACAAGAGCCAAAAGGCTGCGGAAACAACCCAATGTCCGTCAACTAATGAGCGGATAAACAAAATACGGCAAAGCTGTACGGTGGAACATTACTCGGTCATAAAAAGGAACAAAGTACCTATTCATGCTACAACATGGATGAACCTTGAAAACGTGATGCCAAAAGTAGCCGGCCACAAAAGTCTGCATCATATATGACTACCTTTGTGTGAAATGCCCAAAACAGGTCAATCTCTGGAGACAGGAAGTAGATTGGTGGCTGCCTGGGGCTCATGGGAAAGAGGGCAGGAGCGAAAGCATACGGGGTTTACCTTCACACTGATAGAAATGTTCAAAAACTGGCTGTCGTGATGGCTGCCCCATCTGTGAATATACTAAAATCCATTGAATTGTACGATTTTTTTTTTGAATTGTACATTTTAAATGGGTGACCTCTATGGTGTGTAGATTATATCTCAATAAAGCTGTTTAAAAAGTCATCAGGCACAGTGAGGAATGAACTGGGGTCTGAACCACACAGCCAGGTACACAGTCTCCAGGGGGCAAAGAGCTGGCCACTTGTATTTTACCATCAACCCCTGATGGTCTGGGGCCAGATTAAGTGTAAATTAACCTCAAAAAAACCAAACCACACAACAGATGGTGCATTTGTGAAAACACTGCAGGAGAAGGGCAGGGGAGAGAGAGAGAGACAGAAAGCAAATATGGTCAAATGCTAAGAATTACTGAATCTCGGGGGAGGGATGACAGGTTTTCTTTTTACTGTTCGTCCAGCTTTTCTGCAATGGTTGAAAACCTTCACAATAAAAACTTTCATGGTGAGCTCTCAATGGTTAAAGCTGGAATGATTTGGGCAACAAAATAAATAACACCAGAATCAGATTATATAACCTGCAAGAAAAATATCTATGAGTCCTTACATAAATAATTGAGTAAATAAATAGAGAGGACAGCTCTTTCTCACAGAAGAGCTCCAATTAACAAATGTAGAGGGAATTAAGGAAACCAAAGAATCACCATTAAAACATCTCCATAATAATTGTTACAGGGAAGATCTGTGGACGGATTCCAAAATTAGGAGGCAAAAGTTTGAGAACAAACAGGGTATTTGCATACTCCCCAAGTATCTCCCCCAGAATATCTGTTGATTACAAAGGGGAAAATAGTGTTTTTACAGGGGAGAAGCCAGCAGACACTACCTGACTCAAGTGACCAAAACTAATGTCACCAGTGGTGAGACATTTAGACATCACGTACCTCCTGATACAAGGCACTGAGAGACCTATCCCTCTGTGAGATTCTGACCAGAAATGCATAGCCCCAAGTGAATCGTGAGAAAATACCAGACGAACCCAAACGGAGGGACATTCTATAAAGTAACTGACTAGTGCTCTTCTCACGAGAGATAAGGGAAAAATGAACGAGGAGTGGTCATATTGTTACAGAAGCAGGGCAAGCAGGGTGAGGGGGATACAGGAACTTTCTGAACAATTTTTGCAAATTTTATATAAGTTTAAATTACTTCAAAATAAAAAGCTTTTAAACTATTTATAATTAAAAAACAACTTTGGGGCGCCTGGCTGGGTCAGTCAGAAGAGCACGCGATTCTTGATCTCGGGGTCTTGAGTTCGAGCCCCACATTGGATATAGAGATTACTTAAATAAAAAACAACTTTGCCTTAAGGTGTCTGTTGTTTAGAATCACTTATACCAAGGGATATGTGGTGTGAGGTGGCTTCCAAGGATGGCAACTCCTGGGGGAACATCCCCCCCTGCCCGAAGCAGGAGCTGAGGCCCACTCAGGAAAGGGGGGGGGCTCAAGATGTGACTTTGGTCCCGCTGCCCTAGGGATCTGGGCTGAAGGGAGCAGGAGTTAACCAAAGAAGGAGTGTCTGCCAGGCTCTTTGCTAACTCCTGAGACAAAGGAGGGCTCCACAAAAAGAAGAGAGGACAATAATTAAGAATTTCACAAATGGGGCCTTCTCTGTGTCAGGCAATTTTCAGGACTTTCATTGTTTGAAACTATTACACTTGTATTATTTCTATACTTTAAGATAACATGGATTAAATACTAGATGACTACTTATTTATTTATTTTTAAAGATTTTATTTATTTATTTGACAGAGATAGAGACAGCCAGCAAGAGAGGGAACACAGGCAGGGGAAGCGGGAGAGGAAGAAGCAGGCTCCCAGCGGAGGAGCCCAATGTGGGGCTCGATCCCATAATGCTGGGATCACGCCCTGAGCCGAAGGCAGACGCTTAACCGCTGTGCCACCCAGGCGCCCCTATTTATGTATTTATTTATTTATTTATTTATTTATTTATTTTTTAAAGATTTTATTTATTTATTCGACAGAGATAGAGACAGCCAGCGAGAGAGGGAACACAAGCAGGGGGAGCGGGAGAGGAAGAAGCAGGCTCATAGCAGAGGAGCCTGATGTGGGGCTCGATCCCATAACGCTGGGATCACGCCCTGAGCCGAAGGCAGGCGCTTAACCGCTGTGCCACCCAGGCGCCCCTATTTATTTATTTTTAAAGATTTTTAAAATTTATTTACTTGAGAGAGAGTGCAAGTGGGGGAGGGGGGGAGAGCAGGGCAGAAGGAGAGGGCTGAGCAGGGATCCCGATGGGGGGGTGGGGCTCGATCCCAGGACGCTGGGACTATGCCCTGAGCCACCCGGGCCCCCCTGGATGGCATTTTTAAATAACATTCCAATTTATTTAGTAACTTGTTTAAACTAGTTTTGCTTTAACAGTGACTAGAGTCATCCATGGCCCTGAACTCCTCCAACAACCTGGTTAATGAAGACCATCTTTGTCTCATTACCACTGTCTATGCTACTAATGTATTCTCCTCATGGAAAATTCATAGTGTGCTCTGTGACCCACCAGCCAGAGACGACACTGACCCGAGTTCCAGAAAAGGGAAAGAGAAGCGCAGTAAAATATTAATAACAGAATCTAAGTGGTGGGCATGTCAGATTGCACTGTAAAAGTCATTCAACTCTGCTTTACATTTAAAAATTTTCATAATAAATTGTTAAAATGAAAAATTACAAATCAGTATTTTGGGCACTCAACCCGTAAACCCTGATTCACAGCCTCGGTGGGAGAAAGCAGACCAACGAGCGTAGGATGCCCCATTTGCTGAAAACTACACCCACGCGAGCTCCTCCTCCCCACAGGTGTCTGCAGGTGACAGGGCTTCCTGGAGGGAGGAGAAGCAGTGGGACTTCCCTGCCACGGCAGAGGCCTGGGGCTTGTGGAAACAGTCTCCACATAAATATATTCAGCTCTTCGGGTCCAAACCAAGTCAGAAAATGCAGCAGCCCCATTGCTTTTATTAGCTCCAAATGAATTCGGCAGTGGATGCCCGGGCTGACCACGCAGGCCCCAACCTGGTCCCATACCCCAGGGGGTCCAGCCAAGGGGCACATGAATTTGCCTTTTCCGCCGAGTAATAAAGGGCAGTGGTGCCAAGTCTGTTCTTCAGACCAGGAGTCGGGTTTGCATTCTGCTCTGTGAATTATTAGCTCGGTGACCTTGGACAGCTCCTTTATTTCTCCAAACTTAGCTGCCTCATCTGAAAAATGAGGAGGTGCCTCCTGGGGCTGTTGAGAAGAATAAATTAAATCAGTGGTTCTGAATCAGGGTGATTTTGTCTCCCAAGGGGCATCTGGCGCGTTCTGGAGACAAGGCGGGGGGGAGGGGGTGCCACTGGCTACAGCCCAGCGGGTAGAAGCCAGGATGCCGCTAAACACCCTACAAGGCACAGTCCAGCCCCCCACAACATTAAATCATCAGCTGAAAAGGTCAAAGTGCAAGCTGGAGAAGCTCTGATTTAGATGGTGCGGATAAGACATCCAGCACAGGACCCGAGACCCTGTGCGTTCCCGCTGAGGGCTGCCATCATGGCCACCACTGGACCACCTCCACCGCCATCACCCTCACCATCATTGCCATCGTCCGTATTAGCAGCCTTGCAACTCCCGGTACCCAGCAGAGCTCAGGCAGAGGGCATCAAGGAATGTCACTGTACCAAACTGAACTAACGGGTCCTTCCTTTGGGTGGGGGATCGCCGTCTTCTGATATGCGTCTTCAAGCGCCTAAGCTCACCTGGGGGACCAGGAGCAGTGCAGGGCAGGGAGTGGGTGGGGTAAGGGGAGTAGAAGTGGGGCGTGCTGGGGAAGGGGTCTGAACCGATGATGAAGATACCTGCTGACATTCTCATGTAACACCGACCAAGGGACACCTGGCTGGCTCAGTCGGTTAAGCATCTGACTCTTAATTTCAGCTCAGGTCATGACCTCAGGGTCCTGGGATTGAGCCCCTGCATTGTCAGGCTCCCCACCCAGCAGGGAGTCTGCTTTAGGCTTCTTTCTTTCCCTCTGCCCCTCTCCCCACTGGCTCACTTGCTCTCTCTCTCTCTCTCAAATAAATAAATCTTAAAAAAAAGAAAAAAAACCCTGACCATGTGTGAGTTCTGTTCATTTTACACGTATTAACTCAACCCTCTCAAAGACCGAAGGAGGTCGCTTCATAATAGAATAACAGATCGGCCCTCCCCACCTCCCCATCATGATCGCAGCCACCGAACTGTGTTTCCCTGGCAGGAAGGAGCAGCGTTTCACAGAGTATGCCCTCTGCCTGTGGCCAGTCTTGCCACTTGTCTGACCTCTGTACAAAAAACCTCAAAAGGTAGATGGTTTCTGAGCCTGTCATTCTGTTTTGTGGGCAATGCCCGGAGGACGTCATTTCTGGGCAGGGCAGAAGCCTGGGGAGCAGAAAGTCTATCTCCTGGGAAAAGAAACCAGCATGAGGGGAAAGGCCACACTGCCTTCCCAAGAGACCTGTAGGGGCCCACGGGTGAGGCCATATGAGATGCCAACTCCAACGTCCGTGTCTAATGGAGCCAGGAGCCAGCCAGGAGCCAGCCAGGAGCCAGCCAGTCACCGCTGGGACGCCTCCGTCAACCTGGTCATTTCCCTACCTCTCCTGACTTCCCCTCACTGCCAACAGCAGGGACTCGCTCAGACAAAACGGACCTGGGGTTCATCCGCACAGATGTCAGAATGAGGAGCAGCTGGGCTGTCTACACTTGCAGCCAGGCTTGGAGAAACAGCAACTCAGGGGACAGGGCCCGTAGAAGGTGTGATCAAAAGAAGGCAAGTGCAACAAGTCTGGGGCTTGGAACAAAGGCCATGAGAGGAGGCCAGGGAAGGGCTGAGGCCGAGAAGTGGGTGCCTGCTGGGGCATGACATGCACCCCATATGCACACACACCCTAACCAGTAGGGAAAGATAAATGGGATTCTTGTGGGCTCTGGGGTCTCAAAGACTAGGACAAAGGAAACACAAAAGGTCACATAGGAGAAGTGAAAGGTATACAAGTTAATTATCTATTAGAAGAACCACCATTTATTGAATATTTATTTATTCATCAATCTTGGTGCCAAGTGCTTTAGAAAATCATCTCCTTTATTTTTCATAGCAGGTCTTTTTAAAAAAGATTTTATTTATTTATTTATTTGAGAGCAAGAGCACACGGGTACAGCAGGGGGAGGGGCAAGCAGATTCCACGCTGAGCACGGAGTCCATGGCTCTATCCCACAACCTTGAGATAACGACCTGAGCTGAAATCAAGAGTCCAATGCACAACCGACTGAGCCACCCAAGCACCCCTCATAGCAGGTTTTAACATGCCCATTTTACAGGTGAGCAAACTGAGGCTCCATAAAGACAAATGATTTACCCAACGTGACACAGTCAATAAGTGTCAAAGCCCAGGATTTGAACTCCAAGCCCAAGCTCTTAATTTCAAGGGTATCCCCACTGCTCAACACTAAACAGAACTATACGTGTTTTGGGGGACAATCACCACCACATACACCCACAATCTTTTTTCTTTATCCTTTCAGATAAGTCAGAGACGATGAGTAAGATTTCAAATGGAGGAATGTTATTTTTTTCAAAAATAAGAAAACAAACAACCCAGCTAAAAAATGGGCAAAATGGGGCGCCTGGGTGGCACAGCGGTTAGGCATCTGCCTTCGGCTCAGGGCGTGATCCCGGCGTTATGGGTTTGAGCCCCACATCAGGCTCCTCTGCTATGAGCCTGCTTCTTCCTCTCCCACTCCCCCTGCTTGTGTTCCCTCTCTCGCTAGCTGTCTCTCTCTCTGTCAAATAAAAAAAAAAAAATGGGCAAAAGATCTGACCAGACACCTCATCAAAGAAGATACACAAATGGCAAATATGAACATAAGAAAAGACGCTCAACATCAGGTCCATAAGGAATCAGAAATTAAGATACCAGTGAGATACCACTACACACCTATAGAATGGCCAACATCCGCAACACTGACAACACCAAACGCTGACAAGGGTGCACAGCAACAGGAACTTCTATTTTTTTTTAAGATTTTATGTATTTATCTGAGAGACAGAGCGGGCAAGCAGGGGAGGAGCAGAGGGGGAGGGGCAAGCAGCCTCCGTCCTGAGCGCAGAGCCCGATGCGGGGCTTGATCTCACAACCCTGAGACCAGGACCTGAGCTGAAATCCAGAGCTGGGCGCTTAGCCGACGGCACAACGCAGCGCCCCCGGAACTGTCATCCACTGCTAAATTGTGCGGTTACTTTGGAAGGCTGTACTTTACAAAACTAATATACTCTTACCACATGACCCCACCATTACACTCCTTGGTATCTACCCAAAGAAATGAAAACTTCCAACACACACAAAATGGCACACCAATGTTTATCCCCGTTTCATTCATTATTGCCGAAACTTGGGAGCAACTGACATGCCCGTATCCAGTGAACGGATATGTACACTGTGGTACCTTCACACAGTGGCATAAAATTCAGTCATAGAAATGAGCTTAAACCATGAAAAGACGTGGGGGAAACCTAAAAGCATACTGCTGCGTGAAAGAAGCCCATCTGAAAAGGCTGTGTGCTGTATGAGTCCAACTCTACGACATTCTGGAAAAGGCAAAACTATGGAGAAGGTAAAACGATCAGAGGACTTGGGGGAGAGAGAACAGGCAGAACAAAGGGGATTTTAAAGGCAGTGAAACTGTTATCCCATAGGACACTACGACGGTGGCTATACTCACATTTGTCACTATACATTCGTCAAAACCCAAGGTACAGGACCAAGAGTGACCCCTAAATATAAATTATGGGCTTATAGTTAATAATTATGTATCAATACCAGCTCATCAATTGTAGAAAACATACCACATCCATGCAAGAGGTTAATAATGGGAAACTGGGGGCAGTAAGGGGGTATGTGTGAACCCTCTGTATGTTTCGCCCAATTTTTTCTGTAAACTTAAAACTGTTAAAGTCAAATGCTACTGATGCAATGGCAAAAAATTTTAATTTTCTTCTACAGAGGAAAAAAAAGTACTACACACAATCTTCATCAGTGGGAAAGAATCTTGCATTACCGCTACTAGGATCAAAATTAAATTTGCAGAACATGTCAGACCCTTCAAAATGTGTTGTGTCAGTTAACGATTTCATATCATCCCCGATCACAAACATGGAAAGCGCGTACGGTTCGTGCCTCTATTCCACAATTGTGTCCTGCGTCCCCGCCACATGGGGACACAGCCTATTGCACAAGACTGCAAGGTCGACAGGCGCTAGCTCCCAGTTCTTTTTCTTCGCCGCCTGTATCACAATTTGAATGCGTTCGTTTCTTTCTTTCTTTGTTAACCTCTGTAAGATCCTCGCGGAGAGGGGCCACCTCTGTTTTGTTGGCTGCGAACACCCAGCGCTGACTGCAGGGCTGCACGTAAGCAGGATGAATCCCGCGTGAATCAGACAATGACTCTAAGAAATGCTGGGGCGGCACAGAGAACAGCGAGAGCAGAGAGCAGGCGCAGTTAGAATTCTGCTCTGCGGCAATCCCGGAGGGCCTCAAAGAGAAGAGTCTGGTGGAGAGCTGAAAGGAAAAAGCAGGGAGTTGGCAGGCATGAGGCGGGCATTCCAGGAAGAGAGTCATCCTGCTAGAACTTGCCAGAAAGGAAGAGGCCTCTCTGAATTTCGGAGCTGGAAAGTCATTCAGAGGATAGCTACTTAAGATCACAGGCATTTAGGACACACAGCTCCCGAGCATAAACTCAGAGCCGGTGAGATCCCGGGACTCCCAGGAGCCCATGAAAACAGCAAAGTGCACCCAGATTTTCAGGCTTTCACCTAAGTAAGGCTAATGATACAGGAGGGTGAACACAGACCCCCCCACCAACCCCCTGCCATCCAAGGTCAGGGAGTGTGGCCAGAAAGAGCCAGACCAAAGGGGAGCTATCTCCGATGTCAAATCCCCATGCTAGGCCATATATATTCATTATTTTAAAATTAAAACAATGTTTCTCCCTCACCCTAAGTGATACTGTCCCCAAAATGTCTCCCAGCAAAACTGATGTTCGGGATTGCATAAACTCCAGCTTTATGTAATCATAGTAGCAGCAGCTAATATCTGTACATCACCTTCGCTGGATCATAAGTCGCAGAATCCCCAGTGCAGGGCTGCTGGATTTTACAGATGTACCCAGCATGTGGCAGGAGGCTGCCCCCCACACAGTGACTGCCCTCTCCCAAGTTACAGACCCCGTCCAGTCTTAGCCCTACAGGCAACACCAGCAAGCATATGGGACCAGGCTCTGCAGTTAACTGCCTGTGTTATTTGGGACCAGCTCAGTTTCCCCACACTGTTCCCCCCTTCGCACAGAGGTACTAATCCTTTCCTCAACCGGTTTCTCCGGGATGAACTCTGATTAATGAAGTGAAAGTTCCAAACACAGTGCCTAGAACATAGTGGGTCTTCAAGGGGGAAAACCAAAACCCTTGTTTTTTTTAAACCAAGCTGGTCTCTGAACTCTTGGTGAACTTCTGCACTAGAAGGAAGAAATAGAGTTAAATAAGACAATTGGCCCAGATGACCGCAGGCTCTGTTGATGAATGAAATTCTCGCCTGGGGCTGTCAGCCAGGTTGCTGGACCAAGCTCAAGGGCAGGAAAATGCGTGCTTCCTTCTCCCACAGGAACTCAGTGCTGTGCTTCCTTCTCCCACAGGAACTCAGTGCTCTGGCCCCGAGAGGAGCTTCCTTCAGCTGTCCCCACCCGTTTCCTCCAGAACATTCCATGCTCAGCTGGTAGACACCAAGAAGAGGCCACTGGCACCAACTGCGAGGGGTGAACCCCCCTTCCAGACCTGTGTATAACCCCCAACCTGCACCTTTGCCTGGCTCCCACTGCCTCCCCACCCAGAGACCAAGCCTTGGTTTGTCCACCGTAGACCTGCCTCTCTCCGGCTTCTCTAGGCTGCCGGCCAGAAACAGGTAAGAACAGGCAAGCCGTGGAGCCGGGCTGCTTGCCCTCAGCCACGGCCCTCATTGGGCCTCTTACACTCTCTTTACTTAGGTCCCTGACTGGTCATCCTACCTCTAGTTCTGGTTCCTAGTACAAGCGAGTCTTTTCACGGGCAGTCACGAACCACTCCCCTCCTCAAGCACCTTCAATGTCTCCCACTGCCCCCTGTATTAAGTTCAGAGACTGCACCCTGGGATTTATAGCTCTTTCCAGTATAATCCAAACCCACCATCCAGTCCCCACAGGGCTTATAATAAAATGAATTCTACCAAGATTTGCACACACATTTCTGGACCCGTGAGATTTGCACACACATTTCTGGACCCTATTCCCCCACCACACCACCTGACTCTCCTTAAAGCCCTTTCCCTTCCTGGTCTCTGAATCCCTGTAGCACGCTGTTCCCAAACCTCGGGCTTCTCATGACACCTGCTATCCCCACGCGGCCCCCCCAACTAGTCTTTACTTAATATGTTCCTTAAAATCTACTCACTCTTTCACTTATACTTATTTTCAAAGGAAACTTTGTATCTCCACCATAAATCGAAAACCGTATCAGGGCACCTGGGTGGCTCAGTCAGTTGACTGTCCGACTCCTGATTTTGGCTCAGGTCATGATCTCGGGGTCCTGAGATCGAGCCCCGTGTTGGGCTCTGCGCTGAGCGTGGAGTCTGCTTAGATTTTCTCCCTCCTTCTCCCTCTGGCCCTCCCCCCAACTCACACACATGTGCTCTCTCTCTTTCAAATAAATCTTAAAAAAGAAAGAAAGAAAGAAGACCATATCATTTGCCATAAACAGAAGGCAACTGAAAAAAACAAAGTTATATTCTAACAGACATGAAAATACATAATTCATTAAGTGTTTTAAATGCTTATCTGTACAATGTATTTAATATTACCATATACTTAAAATCACACCCTAAGAAACCCTGCCTTGGCAGTTTATTTTTGCTTCTTGTGGCTCTTGGTTTTTCTGGCCTGTCACACGGTTATCGGGGGACTTGTTCTAGGCCTATCCTGATTGACCCCAAATGTGAGCACTTCGGGGGCAAAGATCCTGCCGCCTCTTTCCTGGAGCCTATGGACAGATGTGCAATAAAAATATTTTATCAAACTGAACATTTCAATTAGCCTAGTCGTATTAACAGGTCCCATTCTCTGCCTGGCCCTGGGACCGCTGCTGTTCAGCTTTCTACCGAAACACACATCGTCTCCGCCCACCACCCCCAAATCAATCCCTGTCCACTGGCTCTCAGGGAGGATGGTACAGACAGTGACTGTCAGAGCAGCGCTGCTGCCTTGGGGGGGGACCCCTCCAGCCTCTTCCTCCAGGGCAGCAGGACCTGGGCAACCTCAACCCGGAAAAGCAAGTCTCCAATTAACCATTAACCCACACTCTGGAGGCCCAGACACACCCACCCTGCCCTGGGACTTAGCAGAGTTCTGGGAAAACCCCTGTATGAGCTGAGCCCCCGGCTCCAGGAAATACAAAGTCCTCTTCCTGTCGCCTCAGAGCCAGAGACCCCAAAACACCTACCAGGAATCGAGGGGCTTCGCCGGGCCTGGCCCTGCTGGCACCCCAGACGGGAGGTCGCTCTCCCTCCCACCCCGTGTTGTCAGGGGTGACCCTGAGGAAGATCTGAATCACTCGGACTTAAGTCAATAAGTGGCAGCCAGGGGGAGGCCCCAGCTGGAGCCAAATCAAGGCCTGGATTTTCCCTGGTGGACTGAAGCCAGGACAAAGGCAGCCCACGGGCCAGTCTGCCGGTGACCGATTTCCCTGACAACACAGTCTTCTCTACAACTGAACAGACTCGGGACACTTCCTATTAGGGGATGCCTCCTTTGGGAATGTTTATAATCTTTTTGGTATTATTTTTGTAGTCTGGTCACTTTTATGAATTTCAAGGATTTTTTTTTTTTGTTAGAAAGGGTACCTTTCGTGGAAAGGTATGCAACATATTCATTGTAGGGGCGCCTGGGTGGCTCAGTCAGTAAAGCGTCTGCCTTCAGCTCAGGTCATGATCTCACGGTCCTGGGATCGAGCCCCACATCGGGCTCCCTGCTTAGTAGGGAGCCTGCTTCTCCCTCTCCCTCTGCTGCTTCCCCTGCTTGTGCTCTCTTGCTCTGTCAAATAAACAAAATCTTTTTAAAAAAAATTCATTCTGGATAGTGGTCATGCGAGACATCAGCATCTCATAAGTATGGGTGTGGTTCCCCAAGGAAAAGGTAAACTGAGGAACAGATAATGTGACCAGTGTCATAAATGGAATGGCCTCCCAAACATAGCTCGAGGAGGACAAGGATAACAGAGTGAGCCTCTGCATAGCCAGGGACCATTAGGTGCTGACACCTGCCTACGGTGGAAAGATGACAAGGATCTCCTTTTTGACCTTTTCATAGTGCAAACAAGTTAACGACAGAAAAAAGGTTGTCATGATAAGAAAAACACCACGTCTAGCAACCTATACCTCATAGGGAACAAAAGCAGATGCCACAAAGGGATGGATGGACATCATCATGAAGAGTTTCTCAAACTGGGTTCCAAGGAGCCCTGGGGTGTCATACCACCTCTTCAGGGCTGCTGACGGAGGATGGAGGGAATACAGAGAATGTGTTCCAACCCAACCCAGAGCAACACAGCTCTTGTCTGCTTCCTGTATTGGACTTTCAGGGACGGTTTCACTTCAAGGAAAGCTCCCGTAGCTAACAATGTTGAGACATGCTGATGTGTGATCCTGTTTGTACCACACAGGAGGATGGGACGGAGTTGTCTCTGAGTTTGTGGGAGGGAAGCAGCCACCACATCCCCAGGTATGCTGGGAACCAGCTGGTCCTTCATCCTGAGGGTGGACTCTGAGTTCAGGAAAAATGAAGGAGAGGAACCTCCCTTGCCAGGTCCAGCCCGGCCACCTGCCCTTCCCCTGGCAGGACCACAGGCTGGAAAGTACAGGCGACATCGATATCAAGCCAAGCTTAGAGTCAAGATCCAGAAAGGAGATTCAAACCTCAACAGGGACAAGGCCAAATGCAGACATCAGAGCCAGATCTGTGACTCCCAGGACCGGAGGCTCAAGAGCCCGTGACAGGAGCCGGTCTTGGGCAAAGCCCTGGGACAAACACAGTGGTGAGAGGCTGGTCTCCACGTGCCCCTAGCAGCTTGCTGCCTGCAGAAGGCCTGCTTGGATGACCAGACCTAAGGATATGAAGAGGCCTGAACGGGCATATTCTTCCAAGAGCAACAGCCATGCTCCCATGCCGCTACACAGACTCCAGACAGCCGCATGCCCGTGTGCAAAGGCAGAGGCTGGCCTGGGCATGTTTCATCTGTCCAGCATTCCTGTCTTCCAGAATGAGTCCTCCTCCAGGCCAAGGAAATCATGCCCAGTCCTCGGGGCGCGGGGGTGGGGGGCACAGACACCACACAGACCCATCCTTCCTCTTCCTCAGGGTGAATGTGACTGGGGTCAACCAATTAGAATATCCCCACCCCCTGAGCACAGTGACTGGCTCAAGACTGGGTGGGCGTGTGGTCCTCCTCCAGGGTTCTCACCACAGTTACTGAGAAATACACTGTTTCCCTGTGAGAGTAAGCTGTGAGGACAATGTTGGCTTGGGGATGGCCAGTGGCCACCTTGCCACCACAGCCTGAGGATGAAAACAAGCCAAGCTGAGCCATGGAGGTAAATAACCCAGTTGGCATTGTCAGTTGCTGGATCCAGCAATGCCTGAACCACTGCTTTGATTCCCAAGTTGCCAGGTCCACAGAGCCTCCTTTTGCTAGTATTAAGTTGGGTCTCCGAAATTGTAATCAACTGTTCTAAGTAAGGCACCTCTCCAGGAAGGGGAAGGAGCGGAAACACATACACTAATTTGAGTGAGCTTGACATGTTAACTGAAACGCCCTAGAAGGGAGCTTCCTGCTCCAGAGCTTACCTGCCCCGGTGCAGGCTGTGTCAGCAGCAATCTGGCCTGGAGACACCAGGGCGGTGGCTGCTTCCCTTTGAAATGCCCAGTGTTCGTTCCCAGGCCTACCTGGGCCCTTTGCAGCAGCCACAAGTCCAGAAGGAGTTCCCTCCACCGTGGGCTTCTTCCATGGCCCCGGCATGGTGTGGCAGTCCCCCCGTCTGTCCCCACAAGTGAACTGTTCCCTCAGCACCCACCCAAACCACTACAGGAGGTTCACCCCCTCTTCACGCCCCAGGGATACGTGAGGCTGTCTCAGATCATGCCAGACCCTGACTCATCTGCCAGCCTCCACATTCGGGTTCCGTCGTCCACCCCAACAGCCCCAGGTTTGCCGGGCTTCCAGACTACCGACCAGAATGAACACGGCAAGGAGGCCTTGCATGCGGCCTTGAGAACCTTCCACAGTAACGTGTGGGGAGTCTGTGAGTCCTCTGGCCTCTCTCAATCCAGCATCCTCCTATGACACAGGAATCATAAGCAAAAAGGCCCCGTCACCGCTGCACCCCCTCACTCCCCAGTCAAAACCTCACCGGATGGGTCTGAACGTGAAAGTGGAACCGAACTGTTTAACGAATCTGTACATAAGATCTGCGAAAAGGAGCCGGAAAGGGACAAACTGAGGGACTCGTACGTGAAAGAGAGTAATTTGATACTTAATATAAATAGGAAATAAAAGTTCCCTAAGTAAGTGACTGAACAACACCTTAAAAAGCTGAAGAGGAGGGAAATGAGGAAAACAAATCTGTCCCTGGAAAACAGAAGCATTAAAAAAAGCCATGTTCAAGAAAACATGCTACAGATATGATCAATACATACTCTATTTTAAAATTGGAAATGGGGGGCGGAGCGCCTGGGCAGCTCAGCTGGTCATGCATCTGCCTTTGGCTCAGGTCATGGTCCCAGGTCCTGGGATCGAATTCCACATCGCATCGGGCTCCCAGCTCAGCGGGGAGCCTGCTTCTCCCTCTCCCTCTACCCTTCCCCCCTGCTCGTGTTCTCATTCACACGCGCTCTCTCTCTCTCTCTCAAATAATTAGAAAAAAAAAAAACACCTTTAAAAGAAATAAATAAAATAAAATAGGAACTGTGTTGGCCACAGTGTTATGCAGTGAGCTAGCTGCACAAAGCCCCTCCAGAGAGCTGGGCCAGGCCAGCAGGGGCAGCAGGCATGGCCAGGGCTGAGCTGGAGGCCGCGGGGCCAGAGCCTGCCAGAGGGTGGTCCCTGAGGGTTGACAGGCACGGGAGAAGCAGGATGCAAACCAAGACTGAGAGCAAAGGCTACACGGTCTCCCCAGGCATGGCCTTCACCACTCCCGGGCCAGCCTGGGTCTGATTTCCCCAGCTCTCCTCCCGCCTGCCCCTGCCTGCTTGAGGTCCCTCCCACCCCATCCCTGCTCCACCCACAAACCTGCTGCCACCCCCTCTGCCGCCCTAGGAAGCCTGTGGGCACAGCGCCAGCAGCTGGCTCCCCGCCACCACCCTAACAGCACCCCAAAGTAATCCTGGCCCTTCCCTCCTCCAGCGCTGCCTGTGCCTCAGGTCCCGCCGCCCCCAGGCCCTCAGACGACCCTCGCCTCCACCTCATCCTTGCAGACCCAGCAAGTGGGGCTACACAGGGAAGCCTTCCTTGATCTCCCTGTGCCTGCGAAAGCGGCCTCTGCTCCCCTGAGATCTTTAGTTCCTCACTGTCCCCACCCCCTCAGTGCCGCGCGTCCGCCACCTTAGCTGGTCTCGTTTAGGCCTTTACTTCCACCAGGCAAAGCCTGCAGTTGCTTTGTCTTTGTCCTCTCCTTGCTCTTTCACTCATTCATGCCACAGTTATGCACTGGGCACCTACGACGTGCCAGACCCGTGCTGGGACAGGGCGTGAGCAAGATGCACACTGTCCCTGCCGCCCTGGCGCTCGGGTCTTTCAGGGCAACAGAGCCATGAAACAAATCAACACAAATAAACGCATCAGTACCGGCTGTGACGGCGGCTCTGAGAGAAGCGCGTGGCTCTTGAGCTCTGAAGTAGAGAAGGAGTAGAGGAGGGCGTCGCGGAGGCGGTGACTGGCACCAGAAGGGAGAGGACTGTGGGTCAGGCACACTTTCTAGGCAAATAATGGGTGTTTGCTAAATATCCGAGGAACAAATGAGAGGCTGGAGTGAGTCAGAAATTGCTAGTGTGTCCCTGTGCCCTTTCAGATGCATTTATCCCCTCTTACCAGCCTGACGGGTCACCGTGGCTGGCTCCCAGAGGACTCCTGCAGCAAACATATCTGCAGTGCACACGGGACAGGCCCACCTGTCACACCGCAGCGGTGTTTGTCCTGGGCGTGTGGCTCTCCGCTCACGGCTCCCTCGTGGTTCCCAACACCATGCTCACACCCGGTGCGGGCACGGCCAGGGGGCTTCGTCTCATACGCCAGCTCCAAATCACTGGTGATGGCTGCCTGGAGCACATGCTAGAAGAATGGTAAGGCTCTCTCTGGCCTCCATGGGCAAGGGCCACGACCCATCAGTGATGTCTGCTAAGGGAGCAGGAGTGCACAGCAGTGGCGCATGTGTCTCATATTTTCTGTGCCACTCAGGGTCCCATAGATGACCACCCAGGCAAGAAATTTCCTACAGATCTAACGGCCTGGAAAAGCCCTCGGCATCTGGTATCCTTTTCCTTCTAGACCACATGCAAATAATATTGTTTTCCTGCTATGAGTTCAGAGCTAAACTTGTGGTTCTGACGTAGCAGACTGCGTACATCTCTATGGCCTGCGCGTGTATTCTAACTCTCTCCCTGGTTCTGACCTTCCAGTTAATCCACATTTTTCCTGATCTTGCTTTCATGGGTTTCTAGTTAATTACATACACATATGTACGTATATAGAAAACACCCTCTTCTAGGTCTGGCATATAATACCTACTGTATGTTTCTATTACAAATACATATTTCTACATGTCGTCTATATTCAAGATCTATAGAGAAAGCTATATTCTTGCAGGCTTCTTGATTCCTTAATGGAGCAAGATGCAGGCAGACGGGGAGAGATAGGCAGGTGACGGGAAAACCAGGAAGAAAGAAAGCATTCACTGCCGCACCCTGCCATGAACAGAGTCCGGGATTAGAGGGGAGAGGCCGGGCTTTTCATCCCAGCTTGGACCAGCAGTGGTGAGAGTTACAGGAGTTACAGGAGAAAAACTACACTCACACCTCTGCCCCTCACCAGGGAACCTGACGTTTTACCAACTACTGAATGCACATATAAAATAATCCATCCTACTTACTTCGCTCGGTTGTAACAGAAATTAAATGGAGAGGTTCCTGACTGCTGATCAGCGGTAAGCCCCCAGTTTATGCCACTGGCATCATTATCAGTATTGGAAAGAACATTCTAGGCAACAGGCACCCAGCCATAAAAAAGAAAACGCCACACCGCATGGCTTCCTATAAATGCTGCAGGAATTCAAAGAGAATTGAGCCTTCAGAGCCTACATCTGCATGCAGAGTCCTTCCTTGTCCCCCCGCCAGTGTCTGAGAGCTGTGCCTGCCTAGAGGACTTCAAGTCCCTGCTTCTCACAGCCAGAGAAAAAGCACCATTCAGATCAATCACACTGCTTGGGCCTGGAAATGGCAGCCGCCACCTCCCCCTGGTGCCAAGGGCCCGGGGCTCCAGGCCCCCACACGTCACCTGCAGGCCAGGTAAAGAGCATGAGCAGAGGCTGGAAATCACGGGGCAGGTGTGAGGTCATGGGCAGCCAACCCTCACGCACACCTCCCACTGGACCTCACACACATTTCCTGTCCCCTACCGTCTGCAATCAGACGCCCATTGATTCCACAATCACCAGGGTTTTGAGGCACCTGAGTCAGTGCCACTGAGTTTCAAACAGCAAGTGAAAACGAGACAATGACAATAACGGGGCTCCTTTTCAACACGTTTGTCAGCAGGGCACAGGTTAGGTCTTTCTTTTCTGGGGGAACAGACAGAAGTCACAAAAGTGGTAAGACTAATTCTAAATTCTGGAATGTTCCCAGCCCAGTCAAGGGCTGAAAGTAAAGGCCAAAAGAGGAGGGGAGATGGACAGTCAGAGGGCTATGTCTGCAAGCCAGTTCAAGTGACAGAAGAAGGTCTCACCTAGTTTATCCCTGGGGGCAGATCAGTCCTAGGCAGTGAGTTGGCTAAAGTGTGTGTAGGGGGACACCCTGCCGTAAAGGAACCTGGCATTGTGTCCGATGTCCCTTCCCCTCCCTGGCCTTTCTGCAGCTGCCCAGCTGCCTTCGGGGCAGAGGGAGGGCTGCAGAACCCCAGCGTCTACACTGTGACCAGCCCTCCCGGGCCCAGCTGACCCTCTGGGGGAGCGCCCAGCCGAAGTGGGCATGTTGAAGACTTCCCCCTTGAAAATCTGGGAAATGGGCTAAGAGTCTCAACTGCTCTCTGGAACAGTAAGCTGTAAACTCAGAAGCGGATGGTGGCCCACTTTCCCCATGTGGATACCCAGGAAAGAGAAGGGCAGTGTGCAGTGAGGGAAACAAGAGGCCACACAGAGGCTGAAGCAAACGTGAGTCCCACAGAGGGCTCCTGCGTTCCCCTCGGATCCATGGGCTTTGATTCAGCCCTTCCACTGGCCTGGGCTTCATGAGATATGCCAGTGCCCTGGTAGTAAATTCCCGTTTTTGTTCAATGGCTACCGTTTGCAACCAGCTAGCCCTAGTTAGCCCGATGAATATGAGGCCCGCTCCCTACCACGCTTTAAGCGAGAAGATCTCAGCCAGTCTCTGGGCTGATGCAGAACACGCAGGGGGCTTCAAATCAGTGGCCGGGAGGTCTGGCTCCATCTAGCGGGGGAACCTTGAACAATAACTTCCCTGAAGTGCAGAGGCCTCCCCACACCCACCGCTGACCCTCTCCAATCCGTTCTCCTCCACAGTCAAAGGGAGCTCTTCAAAATGCAGCCCCGAAATGGAACTCTCCAGGCCAATCCTCCAGAAGCTTCCTACTGCTCTGAAGATAAAACCAAAATCCTCCCCGCTAGCCCAGCCCACCCCTCCCCAGCACTCACTCCCTGTTCTCCCTCCTCTCAACCCCCCCCAAACCACTAATCTCCTTGCTTTCTCTATGGATTTGCATATTCTGGACATTTCATATAAATGGGGCCATGTAATAGGTGGCCTTTTCTATTCTTTCATTTTTCTGTGCTCTAATCTTTATTATTTCTTTCCTTCTGCTCGCTTTGGATTTAGTTTGCTCTTCTTCTAGTTTCTTAAGATAGAAGATTATTAATTTGAGGTCTTTCTTCTCTATTAATAGAGGCACTTATAATTGTGAATTTCCTTCCAAGCGCGGCTTCAGCTGCATCCCGTCAGTTTGGGCATGTTGTATTTCCATTTTCTTACATCTCAAAGTATTTTCAAATCTCTCTCATGACTTCTTCTTTGACCCACTGGCTATTTAGGAGTGTTTACTTTCCACCTATTTGCGAACTTCCCAAATTCTCTTTTGTTACTGATCTCTAATTTCATTGTAGGATTTCGATCCTTTGAAATTTAAGGAGGCTTGTTTCACGACCGAACATAAGGTCTCTCCTGGAGCAAACTCTCTGTGCCCTTGAGAAGAACGTGGACACTGCTTCTGTTGGGTGGAGTGCTGTACAGACGTCTATCAGTCTTACCTGGTTGACAGTGCTGTTCAAGTCTGTGTTCCCTTGTGGATTCTGTCTGCCCCCGTGCATCTAGTACTGAAGATGGAACTTCAAGCCTCCAACTATTACTGTTGAATTGTCTATGTCTCCTCTCATTTCTGTTTGTCTTTGCTTCGGGTATATTGGGGGTCCGTTGTTAGATGCATATATAATTGACATGTTTTCCTGATCAGTTAACCCTTTCATCATTACAAAATGTCCTTGTCTCTACTAACTATTTTTGTCTTAAATGTTTTCTCTGCTATAAGCGTGGCCACCCCTGCTCCCTCTTAGTTACTGCTTGTGTGGTATATCTTTTTCCATTCCTTTACTTTCCACTTCCGTGTATCTTTAAATCTAAAGTGTGTTTCTTGTAGACCGCATAGAGTTGGGGTTATCCATTCTCTTAATCCCTGCAATCCCTGCCTTTTATTGGAGTTTTTAGTCCATTTGCATTTAACGCAATTACTGATAAGTTTTGTGCCATTTTGCTATTTGTTTTCTCTATGTCATGTCTTTTTATTCTTACATTCTTCCATTACTGCCTTTTTTAATGTTAAATAGGGATTTTCCAGCATACCATTTTAAGTCTCTTTTATTACATTTTTTTAAGTTATTTTCTTAGTGGTTATCCTGGAGATAACAATTAACGTTTTAACTTAAAATGATCAGCTCTGATTTATACCAAATTAATTTCAACAACATACAAAAACTCCACTATAATACAGCTCTGTTTCCTCTCCCCTCCTTTGTGCCGTTATTGTTACACAAACTACATCTTTAAACGTTATTACCCTGTCAACACAGTTTACAACTGTTGCAGATAGAAGAAAGGAGTTACAAACAAAATACATTGATAGCTTTAAAGGTGCTCCTGATTTCTTCATGTGGATTTGAGTTCCTGTCTGGTATCCTTTCATTTCAGCCTGAAGGACTCCCTTTAGTATTTCCTGTAGGGCGTGGCTGATAGCAACAAATTCAGTTTTGATTTATCTGGGATGTCTTAATTTCTCTTTCACTTCTGAAGGATAGATTTGTTTCTGGAGGGGCGTCTGGCTGGCTCAGTTGTTAAGCATCTGCCTTCCACTCAGGTCATGATCCCAGGGTCCTGGGATCAAGCCCTGCATTGGGCTCCCTGCTCAGTGGGAAGCCTGCTTCTCCCTCTCCCACTCTACCTGCCTGTGTTCCCTCTCTCACTGTGTCTCTCTATCAAATAAATAAAATCTTAAAAAAAAAAAAAAAGATTTGTTTCTGGATATAGAATTCTTAGTTGATGGTCCTTTTTCTGTTAGCACTTTGACTGTCATCCCACTGCCTTCTGGTTTCCAGGGTCTCTGATGAGAAGTCAGCCGTCAATCTCACCAGGGATCCTTTGCCTGATTAAGTCTTACCCTTCATTTCTGAGCTCCACCATCTCTTCCTCCCTGGACTAGGTCAGGCCCTTTTGCACATGCCCCCCAGGGCTCTCTACTTCTCCTCTGTAGTGATGATTACAACTGTAATTAAACAATTAACAAGAGAAGGAGCTCTTTCTGTGTGTTTCCCTCACTGGAATGTAAGTTCCAAAAGGCAAGAACCAGGCCTGTTTTGTTCACTGCTCTATCCCCAGAGGCAGCACAGAGACCACACACCGTAGTCTTCCAAAAAATATTTACTGAGAGAATGAACAGAATTCATCTCAAAGTAGACTGCATTATTGGTGTCAATTCTTTACTCCCAGTAATAGTATAAGATAGCCGCGCTCTCCGTGGCCTCATGGTGGGCGGCGTATTTCCCTGTCCCTTGGCTTGGGATTGACCATGTGGCCTGGGATTGGCTGATGGGATGTCAGCCGATATGATGTGAGCAAAGGCTTGAAATGTGCTTGTGCAACAGAGCTCACTCGGTGGTACTCCCACCTGTCACCACAACATAAACATGCCTTGGTGGTCACTGGTCCAAGTGGAACCAGAGATACATGGAACACACCTAAACCCAACTCACAGCTTGAAGTCAACAAGTCCCACTGAGCACGGCTTAGGTCAGCCGAACCTTACCCAACCCGAAGACACGTGCGGAGGACTAACTACTCACTGCCATATGCTGGTGGGCTTCGGGTGGTTTGTGCAGCAATACTGTGGCGAGAGATGACAGAGAAATATGTCTTGGCAAGTTTGAGGAGCACAAGGAAGTCCTGGGGAAGGTCTTCCATCTGGTCCTTCACATGGCGCACACCTGGGTCCAAACTGATTCTATGGCAGATCCATTCCCCTCCTCCAGACTTACAGAATAAACTCCCTAGAATTCTACAATCCCACAACTGGGAGATGATCCTGAGTAGCAGCCCAAAGTGGGTTAGGCACCTGCAGAGTGCCAGGCACACAGCAGTGCTTGATGAGAGATCGTCTTTGTCCTCCTCCCCCCACCCTCCCGCCAACCCCCAATGAGGCCTAAGAGTACATCCTCACAGTCAGAAAAATCTGGGTTTCTCTGCAGTGCATTTGGGGAGGGGGCGGTGTACCCTAACCTGTCCTAGGGACTGACCCTTCTTAAGGCCTCAACTGATCCCCCGAAGTCAGGTAAGGAGGAGTGGGCAGGG
The DNA here is from genome assembly GCF_002007445.2 of Ailuropoda melanoleuca. Lineage (NCBI taxonomy): Eukaryota > Metazoa > Chordata > Mammalia > Carnivora > Ursidae > Ailuropoda > Ailuropoda melanoleuca. The sequence goes on from NC_048230.1 coordinate 2,424,853, forward strand.
ACACAGGCAGGCCCAGCATACCATTGTTACTCTTGATTCAACGTACGATCTAAAGTTATATTTATTCATTCAAAATGTATAACTGTCTCTTTCAAGGAGGGCTTGAGGCAGCTTGGGGACTAAACGCAGTAACAAATAAACAACCTAGGGATCAAAGAGAACAGAGGCCAGGCGGGGAGAAGTAGGAGGAGACGCCACCAGAAATCTGATGATTAAACTGAAAGCCACGCCTGCCTCAGCATGCTGCAGCCGCAGAAACAGGGCACTGTTACAGAGTTACAGAATTCAATATAAAATCAAAGCAGCAGCCCTGGTGTCCGAGTGTGAACCCCACCTGCAGGCGGGTCCAAGGCCCAGAGGACACCCCTCAGGCCAAACCAAGACTTCATTACTAACAATAATGATCACCATCACCCGCGGGCCAAGCACTGCTCTAAATGCTTTGTGCAAGACTTCTCATTTAGTCCTAGTGATGGCAAGGCCAGTACTCATTCCTTCCGTCTTACAGATGAGGAAACTGAGACCCAGAGAGGCAAAGCAACTTTTCAAGGCCACAGAGTGAGGGAGTGTTAGAGGCAGGCTGAAACCTCTGAGTCTGAACCCAGAGCACAGGCCCTTAACCAGGAAGCGATCCAGCTTCTGCTCTGCGCATACCGGGCCCACCGGCATCCTACACACCCTGGGCACTTCTGGCTCCAGGCCAGCTACAGGCTGACCCTCCTTTCCACTTGCAAAGTTCTCCCACCACTGGCCTCGCCTGTGTCAGAACCCTAGGACTGCCAGTGAGCCGCCTGCGAATAACCTGCCTGATCCCCACCTGCCAGCCTCGAGAGATATGCCCTACCTTCCTACCCCCACTAACCCTGCACCCCCAGCACACGCTGCTCTTGCCACCCGGCCCTCCTCCAAAGGCAGCTGCTCCCAGGCTGCCCCAGCGCGCTGTCCATCCCACATGCTTGCCCCAGACGACTCCAACACGAATGCCCTAAGAGCCCCGGTTCCACACCTGTCAGCAGAGCTCACCACAGAGCGATGAACGGTGAGCCTGCTCCGGGGCAGTGACCCGTGGCGTGCAAACCTTCACCCCCTAACTAGCTCCCTGACCTGCGCTCTGGACAGGCCTGCGCAAAGGGAGGTCAGCCCACAGTCGAATTCCAGCTGCTCCCTTGGCCTGTCCTCTCTGTTATGACCTCCGAGAGTGACCTAGACGCCAAGTTTTAATTCTGCGAAGGCAACCGAGACTCCGCACGGGGCCTGCTTGCTCCCAAGTCCCCTCCCTTGCCAAGTTATCCCCCATCACCCTGTCGAGGGCGACGCGCTTCACCATAGGACCCAAACCTGAAGATGGGTTTATGGAAAGTCTGAGGCCATTCGAGCCCATGACGCACTTTTGTGTCGAAGGAGAGGAGGCTCCTTTTATCCGAGGTGCTTCTCTTGCCCCTGTTGGAAAATTATTGCAGTAAACTGATAACATGAACACAAGAGACTTCATGTCCATTTGTTAGAAAATCACGGTCATCAACCACATAAATCGAAGCCGTCTTCTGTGTGGTGCCCTCGTAGGACGCTCGGCTTGCAAGATCGACTTTGGCGAACCCAACACACCCACAGCCACCTGCCGCTCTGGCCAAGCGCTAGACTCCAAGCAGCTGGGTGACGTGCCCGGCAGCAACCTTGAGAGAGGGAGGCTACGTGGCGAAGAGCCATGTCTTGTATCTGCTGAGCTCCAGGCTTACATGTAAGGTCCTAACAAGCCCAGAGAGTGGGAGAAAGCTCTTCATGCCCAGGCCGGGGTCATCAGACCCCAAAGCAGTGCCTTCTGCAAATCAGGAAAACTGCCCTGAGGCTTAGAACTGGCGGGAAGAGCTGGCTGTGGGAACCGGCGTCTGTCCTTCCATCCGGAAAGGCCGTGGGATGGAAACTGGGCCAACGCGGCCGCTTGGGCGGTTGCCCCGAGACACAGCCTGGCCTTGGTTTTATCATTTGGGGTTAGAAAGGATTTCACATTCATCTCTGACCTTTTCTTGGTGAACGTCACCCGTGGCACCTGCCCCTTGATCAAACACCTTCCCAGACCCTGACATTAATGAGGACAAGCACTGTGACAACTCTGACACCAGTCGAACTTGGGTCATCTCCTGTCACTAATCTGTGTGATTCGATGACATTAAAAGAGAAACCAGAAGTGAATCCATTTCCTTTTTTACTTTTAAATGAGGCCCCACTTAGAGTAGGACAATTTGAATGTTGAGCCTTCTTAGGCAAACAGTCCCTGAGGGATGGCACAGAACTCGGACTCGGGGTCTACCTTCCGGTCAGCGCCCCAAACACCTCCCCTAGCCCCCCAGCGCTCTACGTGAGGGAGCGAGAGAAATGAACCTGGTTTCCAAAAATGAAGTTCAGAAAATCATACACACTCCTGGATTTCGCCTTCTAAATTAAGCCAGCGTTCTCCATTAACTTTCCACTGGGAACGGAGAGAAAATTGTTCCAAAACTGCAAACTAAATTTAAAGCTAGAGGGGAAAGGAAAAAACCCAAAAAACCCAACAATTCGCCAAGCCTGAATGTCTGAAGCAGCTTTGCCACCGACTTTTTAATTAGAGGTAAAGTGCCCACCTGTTTGAGAGCCCACCTTGCCAGCCTGTGAATCCAAGGGTTCAAATGAGGTCATATAAAAACTCAGGAATTGCTTAAAGGCAGATTCTGCTGCTAAGACAGTTCTAGCAAGATGAGGGGCGCAATCCACTAAAACTTGGGGTCTAGGGGGTGGGCGCGCTGTATCCATCAGGAGTTTGCCTGTAAGCAACAGAAGCCAGGCCTGGCTGACGTGAGCACAGAGGAATTCACTGGAGGGATACCTCACAGCTCGGAATCGACGGCAAGGCTGAAGGTGCTGATGTGGAAAAAAACAGGAACTCCAGTCGTGACAGGAGACCGGGCCTCAAAGTCCCTCCAGCTCCGCCGTGGGATAAGCAGCTCTACTATCCTTCCCCTAATTGCTTCACTCGGCACAAGAGTCAGATCCCAGCATGGGCCAGGCTCCCACCCCTGGACCTGGGTGATGGCTACGCGGCAGCATTCACGTGCGAACATTATTCAAGCAGTATACTTAGGATGTGAGTCGTTTTCTGAATGGATCTTCTGCTTAAAAAAAAAAAAAAAGGTAGGCCTAACCTATAACCCAGCAATTCTACTCCTAACAGAAGTAAAACATGTAAGAGAAATAATATCTATGAGACATGAAAACCTATGTGAACAAGAAGACTCAGGGCCACTCCATTTACCATAGCCAAAAACTAAAAACAGCCCAGGGTCTATCGATAGGCGAGTGGGAAAGTAAATTGTACTTATTCATACAACGGAACACGACAGCAATAAAAAGGAAGCAGCTACTGTTACACCAAGGATAAGTGTCAAAACACTGTGTCAAGTGAGCAAGAAAGAGGCCTTTGACAAAAGAGTACATACTGTATGATTCCATCGGTATGAGTTCCAGCACAGGCAAAACTGGTCCATGGTGGAAACAAATCCAAATAGTGGTTGGCTCTGGGGGAGTGGTGTAGAAATTGCCTGGGAAGCGGGATGAGGGAACTTTCTGGGGTGATGGTCACATCTTGATGGGGGTCTGGGTTGCATGGGTGTATGCATTTATCTGCGCTCACCAACGGAACACAGACGATTTGGGCACCTCACTGCATGCACATCTTACCACAAAAGAAAGGACACACAAACAAGTACAGAACTTTAGTTAGTGATAAGCTTGCCAACTTAAGCTCTGACTGCTCCGTTCATCAGAAGATGGTGTTGGGGGCACCTGGTGGCTCCATCGGTTAAGCGTCCAACCGTTAGGTTGGCTCAGGTCATGATCTCAGGGTTGGGCTCCGAGCTGGGCATGAAGCCTGCTTAAGATTCTCTCTCTCCTTCTCCCTTGGCCCCTTCCCCTCTCAAAGAAAAAAAAAAAATATATATATATATATGTATATTTAATATATATACATATTTAAAAAAGAAAAAATGATACTAAAATAGTGAAAAGCCAGCCACAAACTGAGAGAAGTGTTTATAACACATAATAAACAAAGAATTAGTACCAGAATGTGAATGTGGGAAGATCACTTATGAATCAGTAATAATCTAATAGGGGCACCACCTGGAGGAGGGGGAGGGAAGAGAAAAAAGGCCGAATAGGAAAGAAAGAAAAGTACAGGTGCATAAGTGAGGAAACACAAATAGCTCATAAATATGTTCCGTGCTAGCAGTAATCATAAAATGCCAATTTTTTAAAAAAGATTTTGTTTTATTATTATTTTTAGAGTGAGAGAAAGCCCAAGTGGGAGGGGTGGTTAGGGACAGAGGGAGGGGGGAGAGAATCTCAAGCAGGCCCCACGCCCCGTGTGGAGCCCAACGCAGGGCTCGACTTCACAACCCTGCCGATCATGACCTGAGCAGGGCTCGACCTCACAACCCTGACGATCATGACCTGAGCTGAAATCAAGAGTCAGACGCTTAACTGACTGAGCCACGCAGGCGTCCCAAGATTTTTTTTAAAGTAATCTCTATACCCAACATGGGGCTTGAACTCACAACCCCGAGATCAAGAGTCACACTTTCCACCAACCGAGCCAGCCAGGCGCCCACGCTCACCAGACTGAGGTGCAAAACAACAAACCCTCCGGTCCAGGTCTGCAGGGAATACACGTTGCTCCAGAATCTGGAGAGGAACAAGAGGGGAAGGTACACATGACCTATGACCTTGTAATTCTACTCCCAAGTATATAAATCCTAGAGAAACTTACACATAGAAAGGACATTGGTGAGAGTAAAGAAAGGCAGAAACAACCCAAATGCCCATCAACAAGTGGCAGGGACAAATGAACTGGGAGCCAGCCACATGCAACAGCACGATGAATCTCAACCACACATACACACGTGTCAATTTAAAAATGAATCTGAATCCAGTGTGAGCCCACTGGTAAAACCTCAAAAGCATACAAAAATCCAACAAGGTATTGTTTAAGGCTATAAACCTGTGTGGTGACGCTATAAAGGACAGAGGTTAATAACTATAACAAAATCCAGGTCAGTCATCCCCTGGGGGTGGTGAAAGACGGAGATCCATTTAAGGAGACGTATAAAAGCAATTCCAAAGGGCTAGCAGTGCTCTATTTCTTTAGCTAGCTAGGCGATGTCTGTTTTATTATTCTCCTTTAAACTGTACACTTATGTTTTATATGCTCTCGTGTACATATATTTCACAATAATTTTTTAAGTTAGTAACTTCTTATATTCCAACATATCCAACTGAAAATAAATGTTAAAAAAGATATATATCCTGGGGCTCCAGGGTGGCTCAGTGGGTTAAGCGTCTGCCTTCAGCTCGGTCATGATCCCAGGGTCCTCGGATCGAGTCCCGCATTGGGCTCCCTGCTCAGTGGGGAGTCTGCTTTTCCCTCTCCCTCTGCCTGCCGCTCCCCCTGCTTGTACTCTCTCTCTGACAAATAATAAAATCTTGAAAAAAAAAATCCTATTCCCTGGTAACAAAAAAACGTAAAGCTCCTGGCAACAAACTAAACAAGAAATGTTCACAGTCTTCATAAAGAAATATATGACACTTTACTGCATACTATACAAGAAGAGATGACCGGAAAGAAATACAGAACAGACCGTATTTCTAGATAGGAAAAGCCAATAGTTACTATTCTGTAAGTTTAATATAATCCCAAATTTGATTCTAATGATATTTGTAGAGAAACAATGAAATGATTATAAATTTCATATAGAAGAATAAATAGATAGGCAAAAATAGCCAAGGAAATTTCAAGAAAGAATCTGCACTTCCAGGTGTTAAAATATATATATTTTTTAAAATGCCACCATACAGGAAAAAAAGACAGATAATGAGAGAAACAGAAAGCCTGGAACTTAATATGTTTGTACACTAGAATAAAGCTAACATTTAAAGTCCATCCAGAGAAGAGGGAAGGATACCCAGTGTCCAAAACCTATAACCTAGTAACACACAGTTACTAGTAACACTGGTTCTGGGCCTGGGAAGCTAAGGGATAAGGGAGGAGGGAGAATTTCATTGTCTTTTGTATCTTCTGAATTTTGTGGGGTTTTTTAAATTTTTATTTTATTTTAAAAGATTTTCCTTCTTTATTTGACAGAGAGAGAGACATCCAGCGAGAGAGGGAACACAAGCAGGGGGAGTGGGAGAGGAAGAAGCAGGCTTCCCAGCAGAGGAGCCCGATATGGGGCTCGATCCCAGGACTCCGGGATCACGCCTTGAGCCAAAGGCAAACACTTAACGACTGAGCCACCCAGGCCCCCTAAAGTTTTTATTTATTTATTTTTTAATTTTATTTTATTATATTATGTTAATCACCATACAGTACATCCCCAGATTCCGATGTAAAGTTTGATGCTTCATTAGTTGCGTATAACACCCAGTGCACCATGCAATACGTGCCCTCCTTACTACCCATCACCAGTCTATCCCATTCCCCCACCCCCTCCCCTCTGAAGTCCTCAGTTTGTCTCTCACAGTCCATAGTCTCTCATGTTTCATTCCCCCTTCTGATTACCCCCCTTTTCTTTATCCCTTTCTTCCCCTACCGATCATCCTAGTTCTTATGTTCCATAGATGAGAGAAATCATATGATAATTGTCTTTCTCTGCTTGACTTATTTCACTTAGCATTATCTCCTCCAGTGCCGTCCATGTTGCAGCAAATGTTGAGAATTCGTTCTTTCTGATAGCTGAGTAATATTCCATTGTATATATGGACCACAGCTTCTTAATCCAGTCATCTGTTGAAGGGCATCTCGGCTCCTTCCATGATTTGGCTATTGTGGACAATGCAGCTATGAACATTGGGGTGCATATGGCCCTTCTCTTTACTACGTCTGTATCTTTGGGGTAAACACCCAGTAGTGCAATGGCTGGGTCATAGGGTAGTTCAATTTTTAACTTTTTAAGGGACCTCCACACTGTTTTCCAGAGTGGCTGTACCAACTTGCATTCCCACCAACAATGTAGGAGGGATCCCCTTTCTCCACATCCTCTCCAACAATTGTTGTTTCTTGCCTTGTCTATCTTTGCCATTCTAACTGGCGTAAGGTGGTATCTCAGTGTGGTTTTGATTTGAATTTCCCTGATGGCTAATGATTTTGAACATTTTTTCATGTGTCTGTTAGCCATTTGTATGTCTTCATTGGAAAAGTGTCTGTTCATATCTTCTGCCCATTTTATGATTTGTTTATTTGTTTCTCGTGTATTGAGTTTGAGAAGTTCTTTGTAGATCTTGGATACCAGTCCTTTATCTGTGGTGTCCTTTGCAAATATATTCTCCCATTCCGTGGGCTGTCTCTTAGTTTTTTTGACTGTTTCCTTGGCTGTGCAAGCTCTTTATCCTGATAAAGTCCCATAAGTTCATTTTATCTTTTATTTCTCTTGCCTTTGGAGATGTGTCATGAAAAAGTTTTTATTTTAATCCCAGTTAGTTAACATAGAGCGTTTATTAGTTTCAGGTATAGAATTATATCTTTTGGATTTTGAACATGATTTTAACATCTATTCAAAAAATCAATTTAAATTTAAAATACAGATGGTGGGAAGAGAAATTAACTGGAAAGAACTGGCCGACAATTTGGAAAGAAATAAAATCAGGGTCTTATCTCACATCATAAACCAAAATAAGTTTCGATTGGAAGAGAGCGGCGAATAGAAAAGTGGGCACCAAATAAAGAACCTGAAGAAATACAGGTGAATATTTATCTGACCTCGGGGTGGGGAAGCCCTTTCAAACCCAAAAGCAAAGGAGGAAATCATAAAACGAAAGGACTCACTCAGCTTGGGCTGCCTTCACAAATACCCTGGAGACTGCACAACTGAACAACATTTATGTCTCACAGGCCTGGAGGCTGGAGTTCAAGGTCAAGGTGCTGGTTAACTTGGTTCCTGGTGTGGGCTCTCCTCCTGGGGGGCAGACAGGGGCCTGACTGCTGTGTGCTCCCTTGGCCTTTCCTCTGTGCATGCAGAGCAGAGAGGGAGGGAGAGAGACAGAGAGACACGGGGAGGGAGAGCCGGCTGATCTCTCTTCTCGTCAGGACACTAATCTCATCACGAGGACCCCACCCTCATGGCCTCATCGAATCCTGATTACCTCCTGAACACCCGGTCTCCAAATACCATCACAGTGGAGGTTAGGGTATCAACACATGAATTTGGGGAAAACACAAAACGTTCAGTCCACGACACCACATAGAAACTTCTCTATGTTTAAAAATAATAATAATAATAATAATAGGGGCACCTGGCTGCCTCAGCCAGTAGAACGTGCAAAACTTGGTCTCAAGGTTGTGAGTGCGAGCCCCACGTTGGGTGTAGAGATTAAAAATAAAATCTCTAAAAAAATTAAAAATAGGGCACCTGGGTGGCTCAGTCAGTTAAGCGTCTGACTCTTGATTTTGGGTCAGATCATGATCTCAGGGTTGTGGGACCAAGCCCCATGTCAGCTCCAAGCTCAGCGGGGAGTCTGCTCAAGATTCTCTCCCTCTGCCCCTCCCCCTTCTTGCACACACGGGTGCATGTGCATGCTCTCTCAAATCTTTTTTTTAAGATTTTGATTTATCTGACAGAGATAGACAGCACAAGTAGGCAGAGTGGCAGGGAGAGGGAGAAGCAGGCTCTCCCCCTGAGCAGGGAGCCTGATGCGGGGCTCGATCCCAGGACCCTGGTACCATGATCTGAGCCGAAGGCAGACGCTTAACTGACTGAGCCACCCAGGCCCCCCCTCAAATAAATCTTTTAAAAAATAAAATAAACATAAACATAAAAATAATAATTAAAAAACTGTGAACTAAGAAAAAATGTGCTACATAGATGTCAGTTCTCATTCTTACGAATAAGTGAACATGTTAAATAAAATGCAGGTTATAAAATCATTTATTTAGAATGATCTCAACTTTTAAACATTAAACAACAATTATCTCTGGAGGTTGAGAATCAATGGCTTCTATTTTCTTGTGCTTTTGTGTATTTTCTAAATTTCCACAGGGAATGTGAGTTATTTTTATAATTCAAAAGACCATTATTTTGAAGAAGTGCTATGTCGTGGTCAAGCAACATCAGGGGCAGAGGGTCATGTTCTGCAAAACTTCGGGAGTCTGGCTTCGAGCCAGGTGCCCAGCACAGTCTGGAATCTGGAATGCGTGAGCCATATGACCCTGCAGACTGTACAAGGAGCCCCTTGAAGAGGCGAGTATTTCTCCCCAGAGCAGGTGGGCACGACATGCATCTTGCACCAGGGAAAATCCGAGCCCATGGAAAAGGGAAGACTTATTTGAGGCGGCTCCAAAGGGACAGACTCAGAGGCAGAACAACAAAGAGGCAAATCTCAGTTCAAAAAAAGGAAGAATTTCTACCTACGCAAGCTGCCCTTAAATGCAAAGCACTATACAGTCAGCAAGTCACGGTCCATCGGTGCTCAGACACGCACTGAGGAGTCTTCTATCACAAAGGGGGGTAGACTAGTATTAATCTTTAATTACGTAAGTACTGTTCCTTTTGCGGATTTAAACAGATTATATACTTAAAATGAGTGAATTATTTGAGGTATATAAATTATCAATTTAATTATAACTTAAAAAATTTTAAATATCACAGAGGCAGCTAAATTTCCTTTTGATCATCCCCACCCCCACACACATACAATTCTGGTCTCCTTCTCCATTCCCTGGAGATAACATCTATTATAAGTTTGGAACATATTTTTCTAGACCATTTTATATGATTTTACATATAGATGAGTGTTACATATATGTGTACTCATATAAAGCATAAAGGACTACATGTATATATTTCTACAAATAGCATCATAATATATTTATCACTTTGAAACTTGCCTTCTTCCCCCTACAATCTTAGAAATTCATCTATATTGTTTTATATATTTTGTTTTGTTTTGTTTGGGGGGGGCAGGGAACGGGGGGTGGGTAGAGAATCTTAAGCAGGCTCCATGCCCAGCGTGGAGCCTAACTTGGAGCTTGATCTCACAACCCTAAAAGATCATGACCTTAGCCGAAATCAGGAGTTGGACACTTAGCCAACTAAGCCACCCAGGCACCCTTCATCTATATTATTATATAAAGATCTAACTAATTCTTTTTCTTTTTTAAAAAAAGATTTTAGGGGTGCCCAGGCAGCTTAGTCGGTTAAGCGTCTGCCTTTGGCTCACGTGGTAATCTCAGGGTGCTGGGATCAAGTCCTGCATCGGGCTCTCTGCTCAGCAGGGAGCCTGCTTCTCCCTCTCCCTCTGCCTATCTCTCTGCCTACTTGTGATCTCTCTCTCTGTCAAATAAATAAAATCTTTAAAAAAAATAAAAAAAACTGTCCTTAGTAAATTTAAAAAAAAAGATTTCATTTATTTGAAAGAGAGAGAGCACAAGCAGGAAGAAGGGCAGAGGGAGAGGGAGAAGCAGACTCCCTGCTGAGCAGGGAGCCCAGAGCGGGTCTCAATCCCAGGACCCTGGGATCATGACCTAAGCCGAAAGTAGGCGCTTAATGGACTGAGCCACCCAGGAGCCTCTAACTAATTCTTTTTCAAACCTGCATAGTATTCCTAGGTATGACCATCTGAGTTTCTTTCGCTATTCCACCATCAGTGAAGGTTCAGACTGTACAGTTTTTCACAACTGCAAACTACCACCACAAAGACTGTCCCAGAACTTTCCACCTGTGCACACATGCCAGGGTTTCCTCAGAGCAGATCCTGAGAAACAGAATCCCTGTGTCATAGGGCAGGTGCATTTTTTATTTTAACAAATTGATGTCCATGTGACATTCCTTTCTAAGCCTCAGGTCCCATGGCTTTATCAATCTGATCCCTGTGAAATTTCCTCTTGTCAGTTTTGGCCGGGCAGTTTGGTCTCCCCGGCGTATTCTGTGCCCTGGCTTTGCTCCATTGCTCTCCTTCCTACTCACATCATCCCCCCACAATGAGGTGGGCTGCCCCGCTCACTCCCAAGCACAGGCCAAATGGCCACCCTTCCCGGCTACTCAAACCTGGTGCCATACGATTCCATTTATATAAAGTACAAAAAAGGCAAAACAAATATAAGGTGTTGGAAGTCAGTGCAGTAGGTTCCAGGAGGCATGAGGAAAGCTCCTGGGAGGCTGGTAATGTTTGTTTTCTTTATCTGGGTGCTGGTCACATAGGAGTGTTCATATTGTCAAAACTCATCAATTTCGATATGCGTACTTCTCTGTGTGTCATACTTCAAGATTTAGCAATGGGGAGCCTGGGTGGCTCAGTGGGTTAAGCGTCTGCCTTCAGCTCAGGTCATGATCCCAGGGGCCCGGGCTCAAGTCCCGCACTAGGGTCCTTGTTCAGCGGGGAACCTGCTTCTCCCTCTGCCTGCCGCTCCTCCTGCCTGTGTGCTCTCTCTCACAAATAAGTAAATAAAATTTAAAAAAAAAAAAAAAAAGATTGAGCAAAACCAGAATAAAGGCAGCAGTGACCCTAGACCCAAGACATGAATACAGATGCACCATACCTTTGACTTTACTCTACCTGGAACCTTGGACTTCTAGTGACAGCTGGGAGTTGACATGAGGGTGGGCACTCGGGTTCTTGGGGGGACAGCTCTGGGAATGTGGAAGCAGGGCTAGACCAGCTCTGGTTTCCTCCTGTCCCCTTCCACTCTGTCGGGTCTGGGGAGCACCTGCTAAGAGAGGATGTGTCTGGTGGGATCTGCCGAGTCAGTGAAATGGCCCTTTTCTTGCTGTTGTGATGCCCGGGGGCAATCGAGGTGATGTGTATCCCTTTCTCTTGGTTGTGGGGCGTCAGGTGGGCCTGGAGAAATTGCAGAATCTGGCTGCTGCTATTGCCCTCAACCCAGACATCCTTGACCCTCTGACAGCCACGAGCTGCCTGTCAAACCTCAGCATTTCAAAGACTGTGCCAGCCTGGAAAGTGAGTGGCGTTCATTGGGAGAGCATCTCCTTTCATATGGCAGTTATATGCTGCTAAAAATACCAGAGCACCTTATGTAAGCCCACAGTTACGTAGTTGGCGCCTTATGTAAAAGCACTTAGTACACCACGGCAGTTCATCAGCGGCGCGCTGCAGTGACGGCTGTGGGCATCATTACGAAGTTATGGTGTGTCTGCCTGGCAAGGAGGGTGGGTGATTGTCAGTACCCAGCCCTGCCTGACTCATGCAGCTGCGCTCATGCCTGCGGTGTGCTGGTGTTTCTCGGCTTTGCATCAGGCCATCCGAGCAACTGAGTTGATGCCGGGGTTTATAAAGTTGCCTCTTGCTTGGGCCCCACCCCCTTCTCATTCACCAGTGATACATCCTCTGATTCCCAGAAATGTAGCATCTTGGATTCAGAAGGGCCTCCTCTCCATCCAAGAGTCCTCTCCCTCAGCAGCCAGAAAGGGTGGCCATTTGGCCCGTGCTTGGGAGTGAGCGGGGCAGCCCACCTCATTGTGGGGGGATGATGTGAGTAGGAAGGAGAGCAATGGAGCAGAGCCAGGGCACAGAATACGCCAGGGAGACCAAACTGCCGGGCCAAAACTGACAAGAGGAAATTTCACAGGGATCAGATTGATAAAGCCATGGGATCTGAGGCTTAGAAAGGAATGTCACATGGACATCAATTTGTTAAGATAAAAAAGGCACCCGCCCTATGACACAGGGATTCTGTTTCTCAGGATCTGCTCTGAGGAAACCCTGGCGTGTGTGCACAGGTGGAAAGTTCTGGGACAGTCTTTGTGGTAGTTTGCAGTCGTGAAAAACTGAGGTACAGTCTGAACCTTCACAGGTGGTGGAATAGCTAAAGAAACTCAATCACACGGTCTGTCTGATACAGCCGCGTTGCTCCATGTGCCTGTAAATGGCTCGTCCTCGCTGTAGCAGAGTGTTCTGTCGTGTGTAGCCCCCCAATTTATTTGTCCATGCTGCTGCCCATTGGACGTTGGGTGATCTCCAGCGTTTTGGCAATCACAAATAGCGCTGCTATAAGCATTCAAGTACGTGCCTTTGCACCACAGCCTTTTGCCCTTAAGACGTAAAAAGTGGTAAAATGAAGGGGGGTTTGGGTGGCTCAGATGGTTGGGCATCTGCCTTCGGTTCAGGTTGTGATCACCAGCTCCTGGGATCGAGCCCCACCTCAGGCTCCTGACTCAGCGGGGAGACTGCCTCTCCCTCTGCCTGCCATTCCCCCCTACTGCGCTCTCTCTCTCTCACATGAAAAAATAAAATCTTTTTTAAAAACGGTAAACTGAAAAATTAAATAGGAAGTTGGAAACTGGCGCTTTAAGCCTCCATCTGCCCTACCTCTCCAATTCACCCTTTTGCTCTTTAAACACAGTCCGTCCCAGGCTACGCCAAGTAAAGGGCCCTGGCCACAGGAGCCACACTTCTAGGACTATCGCTGTGTGTGCTTGGGCATGCACGCTGCTTCTCTATACATCCGTTTCCTTACCCATAAAATGGGGATAATTGTACTTTGAATTTCACTCAGTGGAGGATTAATTAAGGGAACAGCGTCTGCACATAGTACGCGCTCAGTCAATGTCAGTAGCGATGACCGCTGCCAAAGGCACCCTTTCTCAGCACCCCGAGACACCCTGCTTTGGGCGGCCCCCCCCAGGAGTGCCAAGCAAGGCTCTAACACACAAGGAGGCAGCAACTGAAGACAATTTCACCACCTCCCAGGGGAGCAGAGCGGCACGAAAAAGCCCTCCCCCCACACCAAACCACTCTCTCCCTGCACCTCTCCGGTCATCGGTCATCGAGAACACCGTGCAATGGCCTTCACTCAAAATATGGCCTCAACTGGGGGCACTGTTCTAGAGTCATTAATAATGGCACGTGCCAGCAGCCCAGTCACAGGCTGCTGGGGCACCGACAGTGCCCAGAAACCACTGCCTGAAAAAAAAACCCACATTTTTAAATGTTTACACGAAAGGAGAGTGAAGCATAGTATTTTGTATTTTTAGGCGACAGAGATGGAAAAAAGCCCCTGGAAGCTTACAGTGCAGAGACCTAGGAGCAAGAGACTCAGGGCCTCAAGCTAGTGGTTGCCATGGCAACCGTATTTCACAGCAGGAACTCATTTTCATATGACAGTGACCTGCAGAGGGAGGAAGGACTAGGAAACTTCTTTCGTTGAAGGAGGTGCAGTTTGGAGGGGTGGGGTTGATTTTGTTGACCAAAAAAAAGCAGGCAAAAGTGCCTTAAGGGACAGACATGACCCAAACTACCTGAGGGCGCTGCAGGGTTCCCTGTACCACAACTTTTACTTAAGACAGACAGACAGACAGACACACACACACACACACACACACAGATGTCCTGTTTCTAAGGCCTCAGGGCAGATGTCACAGCCTCTCTGAGTCACTTGTCCCATCATTAACCATCTGTTCTGTTACAAAGTCTTTTCCTGGAGTCCCAAAGCAACCAGCTGACCACACCACCCACAGAGGCCACGCACCTGGGCCAGGTGCCAAGAGGACATAAACACTCCTCGGACTGAAGCACACACTGCCCCGAACAGCAAACCCTAGCACTGGAAACGTCTTCGGAGCCAGGCAGACTGGAGTTCCAACCTGTGCCCTGCCCGCCAACAAGCTGTGTGATGCAGCAAGTCCCGAACGCTCTCTGGGTTGGTGTCCTCATGGGCAGGACGAGACAATAATTACAGCACCCACCCCTCTGGGCATTGGGAGAACACCTGGAAAGATCAGCACACTGCCCCACTCCCAATGACCCCTCAATAAACAGCTGCTATGGTTAAGAGCCGGAAAAGCATCTCTCACACCCATGATACACCTGGAGGCTGATGGCAGAGAACAAAGTATTCAATTGGGTGGCACAAACTGTAATGAATCCATCAATAACCCAGCAGGAGTGTAGACGGATGGGGATCCGGATGGCTGGAAGAGTCTAGGACAGAGGTGGAGTTTCAGTCAGACCCTGAAGGATAACAGGGAGGTATTCCTGGATGTTTGGGGGTGGGAACTCCTTTCTCGAGTGCTTGCAGGGAGCCTGGGTCCTGGGGAGCCAGGAGAAAGGGAACAGTCTTCAAGGGCACGGAGGGCCAGAGATCATCAGCAGACAGCTGCACCAGGGCACCACGAACAGGGAAAGCCAAGAAACGGGCCCCCAGTGCAGCCAGATGGGTCACAAGGCCTTCCCAGAGGCAACAGTGACTGAGCGTGATCCCAGAGGCTAAGGGCAACGGGGCTGAGCGGGCTGAGTGTGGTAGGGAGGGAAGAAGCTGCAGGCCTGGAAACTGGTTTGGGACAGTGAGGCCCCATGAATGAGGGGCGGAAGAGCTCCGCCTTGTGTGGGAGGAATGCAGAGCCGGTGAGGATTGTCAGGGGAGGAGGGTCAGCCGCAGGGCAAAAGCAGGAGTCTGGGACCATCAGTCCACCGGCGACGTGGCAGATGGACCGCAGAGGCTGGACGGGATGCTGGCACCAGGGAGACCTGCTAAAGGGCCTGGAGCCCCGCCTGAGATGTTCGAGGCCTGCAACAGCCTCGGGGTCAGAGAAGCGGTGAGGGCCGGGGAGACACTTCAAGGAAAAGGGAGAGACACTTCAGGGAAAAGGGAGTATTAACGGAGGAGGGAAGCCCATTGCGGAGGAGCAAGTGAGAGCAGCTGCATGGGAGGAGGCCAGACTCGGATGTGCGGAGCCTGGGATGTCACTGGGGCCTCCTGGGGGCCAGGATTGACGCTAGAACCCAGAGAGGGGGGTTGCCCTGAGGGGCTTCTGAAGAAAGCACCTGAAAAGCTAAACACAGCACCTCAAAAAACATCCCCCTAAGGAGGGAAGAAGGCTCCAAAGAGAAAGAACAATGGAGAAGAACCAAACCAGGAGAGTGGGGTGCCCCAGAAATCACAGCAAAGAAGGCTGCAGAGAAGACACGCGCACACAGGGGTCCGCTTCCCCGGCGGAAGGACAAGACCAGCAAAAAAGCAGTGCTTGGAAACAAGATGACTTTGAGGACAGCAGTTTCACAGAGTGGTGGTGGGGCCGGGCTGCACCAGGCTGCGGAGGATTAAGAGGGGAGGCGTGGAGCTGAGAGGCAGGCGGCAGGTGCAGAGCACTTGTCTGGAAAATGTGACAGTGAGAGAAAAGAGGAAATGAAGCTCAGGCCTCTGATGCCTGATTTTTTTTCCCCCAAGAGATGGGAGGCCAAGTGAATGTCACGGGAGGATGAGGGGCATGAAGACCCCGGTAAGGGCACATTCGCTTAAGGTAGAAGGGGGGGGAAGGGGCAGAGACTGGACCACAGCCTGGTTCTGCCAATGCTCTTACCAGGGTGCCCAGGGCCACCCCTGACCCCCCAGACCCCTGCTGCTAGGAAGATCAAAGATCCCCCGGAGCAGCACAGGAAGAATCCGATCATTCGCCAGAATGCCCCTGGCCCTGATCTCACTGAGGCTAGGTTTCCACCTTCTGCATCACACCTCTCCCTAGAACGGACGTGAGGGGGAAGGGATGGGGGGAGGGAGGGTATAGACAACCCAGATGGGAAAATTCGGTCCTCAGCCTTCCCAACAGCCAGGCAGGTGACAAAAGTCTCAGACCTCCCGGTAGAGCCCTTGCTGAAGCCCAAGAAAGGGGCTTCCGCCCCAATAGCTCAAGTGTCATGGGCACCACTACGAGCCCAGAGCCTTCATTCTGATAGCAATGAGGCACCCTGGATGGACTTCAACACTTCCTCCAAGTCTTCCGCCTGGGAAAAACAGGTGAGCCTGAGGGCTCGGAGTGGGTTTCTGGAGGGTTAGAAAACAAACCCAGAGAAGGATTCTCGGACTTAAAGGGGCGGGCAGCGTGAACCACTGGAAGTCCTTCTGGCCAGTGAGAAATACCCACATCCCGCATTCACACGCTCCTGGGCACCAACGTGCCATCGCAATCCCACTCCCGACCACCTAACTAGGAGCGAGAGCCCACCACGGCGCCCCAAGCCTATCGCCCAGAGTGTGGGATCCTCACCGAGGGCAAGTCTAGCGCAGAGGGGCCGCTGCTCGACCACACCGGGCCCCTCCCGCCGCACGTGCGCGCCCCGGCCGGCAGCCGGCGGCGGGCGCTCGGTAAACACTGCACTTGCAGACTCGCTCGCGAGCTACGCTCACCCCAGCGCCGCCTGGCGTCCGCAGCCGCGTTCGCCCTCCCTCTCGCCGCCCC